>NW_005842528.1:73685-116216 GCF_000455745.1 Alligator sinensis
GATCGCACCAGATCCACAACCCCTGTGGACCGACCCCCTAAAACCTGCTCATGGCCCCTCAAGGGGCTGCAGACCTCTGGTTGAAAACCGTTGCTCTATCCTACACACTTTTCTTGCCTTGTTTCCTGCTTTTTTTTCCTCCCTCCTTCCCTTTATCACAGTGCAAAATAGAAGGACCTCCCTGTTCCAGCTTAGCAAAAATCATACTTTACTTTTTCCTCACATCATTCCTTAAAATATGCCACTGTTCTTCACTGCTGAATAGCTGCCATCCATTCCATTATTGATTACGCCCTCTTTTCTCTGTTTTACTTTCCATCCTCTGTCTGAGGAAATTCAAACCCACTTTCTAAGAGAGTCCTCTAACCAGAGTTGCAACAGGGTAGCTGGGTACCTACAGCAGCAGACACACATGGGGACAGCGGTATATCCACCTGCGAGTGCTGCCAGAACAGCTATGGTGGCATCTGTTGTTTTTCCACCCCCTTTCACTCCTCAAATGGGCGCCCAAGGCTGCTGTCCTTGTCATCTGCTACTGGTTTTAACCATGAGGCTAAAGACTATTCTGAGAAGATAAACACTGAGAAGCATGTAAGCTCTAATAACCCTGGATTGAGCATCAGGGAGTAGTTGCTGCCCTCCTGGTGTGTCTATCTAGAAGGTCAGTCCTAGCTAGAGTTTGGACTCCTAGGGAACATGTAGATGAAACAGGGGCCCTAAATTGAATGGTGGTTTTTAAAAACACTGCTTCAATTTAGGGCCCTTTAAAACCCCAGGTCATGCACACACCCGAACTTACCTGCCTCTCTAGCGGTGAGGAGGGGAGGGCAAGCTGCTAGGGGGTGAAGCGGTCCCTGGGCTGCGGGGTGAGGTTGTGGGGGGCTTTGGTGCTTCCCTCCACAGCAGCAGTGACCGCCCCACCAGGTGGTACCCACCCACAGACACCCTGCTCGGATGGTCCTAGGGGGCACCGCAGCCGCGGAGGGAAGCACCAGGCCAGTGCGCAGCTCAGGCAGGCTCCGGGGAGCCGGAAAATAAAAAGATCAGGCTCGCCGCCGCTATTTTTTTCCTTGGGCAGAGCCTGTTTTTCTAGGCTGCATTTTTTTTTTTAATCTAAAAATGTCTAAGGACCTCTAGCTATAAGAACATGCATTTCCCTGGATTTCCATCACATTGTCTGCCAAAACTAAGTTTTGTGACTTAAAAAGTTGCAACTATAAAATGAATTTAAAAATTGCATACCTAAAATATGTTCTTTACATCTGTAAAGTTTCTACCAGGACATTCAGAAGAAAAATGTTTCAATCTCATTTGGATTGTTTCAGTGCAAAGTTTTACTATAATTAAAAACACAACCACTATTAAGGACTGAAATTAGAATAAAAAGGCTTATTAATAACCTTAAAAATTCAGCTGAAGCTATCAGAAATTACACTGACGCACTTAATTTGTTGACTTAAGGTGCCTCTCACTTCCATCTAGACAGAAATATGACTGCGCTTATATCAAATATCCTGAAATCACCTTACAAGTGCTGCCCCATCTGTCTAAGAGCTATAGAGCAAGCAATGAAAACAAAGAAAAGGCAAATCTAAAGCCTTCCTGATGGGGGGGGAGAAGGCAAACAGGCTATATAATACCATCTGTATTTAATATTCTTCAGTCCTAAACTCAGACTTCAGTGTTTGTTGGCCTACTTTCTAATAATGGAGAACTAGATGGCTACATAGAGATGTGAAAGCTGCAAGGGCTATAAAAGATTGCCATTGCCATTTCACAATAAGGGTTGCCAGAATCTGGAATAGGCTTCCAAGGGAAGTGGTGCTCTCCCCTAACTTGGGGGTCTTCAAGAGGAGACTGGACAAGCACCTAACTGGGGTCATCTGACCCCAGCGCTCTTTCCTTCCCAGGGGAGGGGGTAGGACTCAATGATCTTCCCTTCCAACCTGAATATCAATGAATCTATGAATACGACTATGAATTTGTAGAGTCCAGAAAGGCTTAAGCTTCATCTCCTATTGTATTATCTGCAGTTGCAGAATCCCAAGCACTCTTCCTTTAAGCCCTGGCAGCAGTGGGGGTGGGGAGAAAATACCTAACTCTCACATTTGAATATCAGCAGAGAAATTGAACCTGCCAAAGGGAGAGGGGCTGAGACAGAGACAGATCAAATGTATTATTATTATTATTTATTTTTACAGCCTTTCCTTGTCATATTTAAAGAAACCTTCACACAAAAGATCTGTTTACTAGTAAATGTTTTATTAAGAACAGGGAAAGCAATACTTTAAAATTTGGGGCTAAATAATGGTTTTAGTTACACACATATAAACAGTGATGTCAATGAGGTTGCATGTATACCAAGAAGAGTAATATTTAGCTCATTGCATTTTTTAAGTAATCTACAGCTTTGTGATGTATGTAGTTTCATGAGTCTAAACCTTTTCAGTGTAGGGACCTCTATTCTATTCTTTATGGCACCATGTATATTTATAGTGCTATATTAATTAAAAGGATGGGCAAAGCAGAGAGACCAAATTAAAAAATGGCTTCAAACTCATTTTATATCTGAAGCTGAACGTGTGCTGAAATTCAGACAGAGACTCAAAGGATACCTTTTCCTATATTTTCTTCCCATTATTTTTCAATTTTCATAAACCCTAATGCATTTGTTCAACCCAGGACCAGAATCAAAAGTGCCAAATTACTTAAAATGGCTGTTCTTAAGACGTATTCTCAGCTTAACCAAAAGCACAAGTTCCCGAATTGCTTCAGAAAGCTCAATTCCTTGTCTGCAAAATTTATTTGAGTAAATACAAAGAGTTTATCATAATTCAAAACAGCAGCCAGCTAACCTTACAAGTCTTTATCTGAGCAATAAATAAATAAATTGGTAAGTTCTAAGTAGGACCTTTTTTACTGACTTCAGAGGTGAGCATCAGCAGAATTGGCATCTATCAATTTCTACATGCAAGTGTAGAGGAAATATTGTAATATAATCATGTCACTTTAGCACTGCATGTGGTGTATCCAAATCAGTTCTTCTAAATCAGGGCTTTCTAACCTTTTAAGCAGCCAGTGGAGCCACAGACACTCCCTAACCCCTCCAGTCTGCACATGAACACTCCCTAATCCCCCGCTGCACCAGACACACAGGGGCTTCCCTCTCCCTTGCTGCACCATGCACAGGGAAGCATGAGCACAGGTACCCCAACCTGACATTCATCTCCCTGTACGCAGACTCCTCCACTGTGGTGCACCGCACTGCACCATGTCAATGCCCCATGGTATGAGCTTCCCCAGCACCATGGGCTAGGCCATACTGCTCCACCTTGCCTCCTGGGGCAGAAAGTAGAAACCAGAGGGATGGGGTCCTGGAGCCTTTGAATGCTGCTGCTGGAGCCAGAGTGATGGAGAGAGCAGCAGTCAGGCAGGAGCCTGGGGGCCACAAACCAACCCCTGGCAGGCCACATGCAGCCTGCAGGCCACCAGTTTAACAGCCCTGCTCTAACTGATGACACTCCTTCTAGGTGGGGAAAATCCTTGTCACAGAAAATAATCTCAAGGAAATGTTCAAGGTTAGCACCAGCGTAAGCAAGCTGTCTCTATATCTTCTTGAAGTAATCAAATGCACATTCTGTTTATTAAGTTCACATCAGGTACTCCTACCTGCTGTACTAATCCATCATCAATACAGCAAGTGCAAGGTCATATATTTTCCCCCTATGCTTCTGTAGAACTTCTGGTCTTCCTATTATGCTTCTTATGACCATATGCCTGATAGCATAATATAAGCTCGTCACTGTGTTACCACATGCACACACAGTTTCAATTAAAAAAAAATTAAATTTGAATTTTTAATTGAATTGACTCTGGATTATATATATTATTTCAAATGGGGGAAAAAACCCGCAAAAAAAAACAACCCAATCATTCAAAAGATTTTTAAAAATGTGTCATTGAAAAGTCATCACTCCATCCCCTTCACTGTTTTTTGGTATTCAAATTACTCTATTTGATAGCATGCTCGGTGCATGTCCTTTTAGGGCATCTGATGAAGTGAGGTCTTGCTCATGAAAGCTTATGCATCTCTGATTCAGTTATTCTAGGACTACAGACAGAAATTACATATAAATTGGTACAAGAGAATGGAAAATGGTTCAAATCTGTAACACAGTAGGGCTAGGGACAAAAGTTACACAAACTGGTTTAAGTGATCAGAAATGGGGTTAAACCTGTAACAGAATAGAAGTTCAATGCATATAAATCAGTTTCAAAGTGGCTGAAACTTGTTTAAGATAAACCTGGTTGAATGTAGTATCAATCTTAACTGATTTGGGTCAAACCAGTTTATGTGACTTCTGCCGCAGACCCCATCCTGGTTCAAGTTCAATCACAGTCCCAGCATGTTTTACAGCCCTGAGCTGGGCTGTGCCGTCTGTTCCAGAGAGCAGGGCTGGCCCAACCCCTCTGCTCTCTAGCTGGGAGCAGTGGCTAACAAGGGGTGGGGAGGGACAAGCCTGGCTGGGGATGTAGCCCAGTCTGTGGGTGGAGGAAGGTGGGGGGGGACTGCCTCCCCCCTTCCAAGCCCCAGCTGGGATATGGGACCAGGGAGGGGGATTAAAAACACTCCTTCCCCTGCTCAAATTTACTGGTGGCTGAGACTGTGGACTACAGGCACCTGGAAGCAGGAAGAGGAAGTGATGAGCAACCCTGCAGAGTCCTGATGCTGCGATTTTGGATTACAAATCCCAGAGACCTCAGGAGCAGCAGGAAGAGGAAGGAAACACAGCCTATGCTGGCTGTGTGCCAGAGAGCCATGCTCTAGCACCTCCCAACTTCTAGCCTGAGCCACTGCAGGCATGTGACTGCATTTCCTGAATCAAAAGTAAATGTCTGTTCACTTCTGTTTCAATTTAATCTCTGCATTTTAGACTAACCGACAAAGACTGAATCAATTCAGCCTCAGACTTTTTAACTATCTGTACAAAGCCCAAAAGTTCAGTGCACATAAACTGCTTTTAAACTGGCCAAAACCAGTTTAAGATAAACCTGGATGGATATAGTATCAGACTTAACTGATTTAGGTTAGATTGATGTACTCTAGCACCGCCCCCACCCCAGCTTCTGCCCTCAGCCACTGCAGGCATGTGGCTGCATTTCTAGAATCAAAAGTGAATGTCTGTTCACTTGTTTATTGGTTCGATCTCCACAGCTTAGATTAACCTGCAAAGATTGGATTGATTCAGCCTTGGGCCTTTTGACTTTCTGTATGTAGCCTATGAGGCACATTTCTACCCTGCCCTTTCCATTCACTTACTCATGTTCAGGTCTTACCTTGACTCTCTGTCATCTATTAAAATTAAAAGTTCTTCATGGTAGGGTTCATATCCCACTAACTGTACAGTATGTAGCGCTATGGTCCCTTTAGGCCTCGAGGCAGCAGATCTGAATACAAACGCATCCCCTAAAACTTTAGGGAATGTGTTGTTGTGTGGAAAAATGCATTTGAACCACAGAACTCTCAAAATTATGAAAATACATGATCCTTTATAGGATAGAGCTGACATAAACAGAGTAGGTCAATGAAAATACATATAGTTATGATCTCAAGATAGTTTAAGTCAACAAGACAATATATTACCAGGTACCACACACACCTACTGTTATAGAAAATATTATTCAGTATGTTGTTTGAGAATTAGTATATTACAAGCAATTAATATATGTGCAAGGCTGAATGTGTAGCATGTACAACATTAACTTTTCAATTTCCTTTCTTTTGAGTACTTAATTATGCCACATGCAATTTATATCAGCCAGTTTTGAATCTACAGCTATAGTAAGTACTGTGCAGTGGGGCCTCCCAGTCTATGATGTCCATCTTACAGGGTCCATTCCCTTTTCCCCTTCCTTCCTTGTAATGGGAACTGAAGGGAGCCCTTTTACAATTCCTTATTATTATTATCATCTATAAGATAGCACACTACATTGTCAACTCTAACCAGGTTTAAAAAATTTTTTTTTAAAGTTATACACACTATCAGGTAACATTCTGCAATCTTCAAAAAGATCATTTACCCCCTTCTGAATTAATTTATATTTCAGGAAAACATTCAATTCTTCAGCAATGAAGATCAGCATATTATAATCAAAGATTTTTCATTATACACAATGTTTAACCACAGTGGAAGGTAATGAAACCAATGACCTCTCCACTTCATTTGTTTTTCAATTACACCTCAAATTTTAATCTAGGAGGAAAACTACGGTAAATGCAGTACTAATCAGAACTCCCAATTAAGTTAATTAGCCCAAGTAATCTAAAACACATCACGGCACTGCTGTATCTTTCATTTCATTCCTTCGTAAAATTCAACTTCATCTCAGAAAGGTGCAGTCAAATATCTTCACCCTTGTCTATTCTATATTTTTGTCTGAGCTAGGAAAACATTGTCATTTTCTTGAGCATTCTTTTGTTAACCATCTGCCACAACCACAATACAAAGGAGATTGTTCTGTTGCCATCATCCAAAGCTACACACAACAGAAAAAAAATATTGAAAGTGTCCAAAACCATAGGATAATTAGCAATCAAAAGCACACAAAACCACAATGCTGTTTTTCCCTCTAAACCCACACTCTTTACAAAAGCATGTGAAAACTACTTCATGCTGATCAAATGGGTAGAGAGAGGTGAAAGCAATGATCATATTATTTCAGTAAAACTCCATGTCATTTGTAAGAAAAAGTTGTTGTGTGTGGAATATTAACTCCGCTTCAGCTGTGACAGACAATGACTTGGGCTCCTAAGTCCTTTGAAAACATTACCCAAGGTCCCTAAACTCAGCCAATTGAGATCTCATACATTCTAGGAGGAAAAGAGGAGGTCTGAAGTGTTTAAACCATAGGCCACATATAAGCACTACTTTTCTACCAGGATAATTGTCCCTTTCCCAGTAAATATTGCCAATGCACAGGCACTCAGTTTTGTTTCTCCCAAATGAAACATGCCACATGCACCTGAAAGATCTTTTACCTTAGGACCTGGATGATCTGCTCTGCAAGAGTTTCTGTTGCTAGAATGAATACCTGTATGCTCAGCTCCTCCATGATCAACTCTGGTCCACAAAAGGTGCAGAGACACTTCCACGCAACTCAGCTCCTCCTGATCAGGGGAATAGTTAAGCTGCCACTGCACCCCTCTTCTCCACCCCCCACCTTCCCAAAACTGGAAAGACCTTAGGTCTGGGGAAGACTTGAAGAACAGGGTCAGCTGGAGTCTTCCCAAGCACAGGAGGACTGAACTACAGGTTCCTTTGCATGCTTTCCAAACCAAAGGAACCACGCTTGGGAGGAGTCTAGCTGCCCTTGCTCTCCCCACCTTCCCCAGACTAGGATGACCCTGTGGTGAGACAGATCTGAGGAAGCCATGGGGTTCTGGGGAAATGGGGCATCTGCAGGCTGGAATGCCTGTACACTCCCTCTCAGGAAGATTTCTACTACTGCACATTTTCCAGAAGTTTGCAGCAGTAGAAATGAATGTCTGTGGCCATTATTGGGATCTATGCTGGATCTCAGTTCCCTAAAGGCATTTATACTTATGCTCCAGGAGTGTCGGGGGAGGGGGGGGTGTGGAAATCTCACTCTAATTAAAGTGCCACTCCAATGAAAGCTCCTGGAGCATCATGTGAATCAGCATCCCTATGCTGAAAAAAGGCAGCAAGGGCACTTTAATTAAAGCTCATTGAATGAGCTTTAGTTAAACCACCCCTGCCATCATTTTTCAGTGCTGGGATGCTGATACACATGGTCCTGGAGTCTACTGGAGTGTGGTAATTACTACACTCCAGACCTGATTAATTATTGCATGTTGGAGTAATTGCCCAAGTAATTACAGCACATTGGAGCAGCCTCCCTGCACACGCATAGGCACCCTAAATGTCAGTTTTCAGCTCAAAGGATTTACAAATCGACTTGCAGCCTAATCCACAGTATAATACACTTCTTCCTAAATCAGACCCGTGTATTCTACTTAACATGTATAGTAGAGGGAATATTTTTAGAACAGCACTTTTAGTCATTGTAAAGTTGTAAAGGTTATGTAAATGTCTAACGTAAGTAAAAATAATGGATGGTATTCTATATTTTGAAAGACATTATATTAACCCAATTTTGCTAATTATTTATATATGCAATAAGGGGGTCATATTTATTGTCCAACTTCCAAATGTACTATCACCTCACTGGTTTGTTTTCTTTCTTTGACTAATAATTGTAAAAATACTTAATAAAAATTGTTACTGTTCTAACATTAAATAGCAGTATATGTTTTCCCTATATTAAAAAAGGTGAGGTTTATTTCTATAACAATATATGTGAAACATTAATTAAAGAGAAAATTTCATGAAACTCTAAAAGGAATTAAGCAGAACAGCTTTTGTAAAGGAAAAATGCATCATTCTCGTCTTTCACAATTCTTTGAAAGAGTCTCCAAAATATCAGACAAAAGGTGAACAGATTGATGTTCGTTTGAATTTCCAAAAAGCCTTCAATAAAGTCTCTCACATAAGGTCATTAAGGAAACTAAGTTGCCAATGAGTGAAAAAGCATGTTCTGTCATAGATTAGAAACTGGCTACACGATAAGAAAAACATAGTGATCCATTTTTCCTTTTTTATTGTATCAATAATTTTAGCCTATATCACTCAGTCATTACTGAAACAAACTCATGAAGCAGAAACACTAAATGACATATGGAAAAAGAAGTTCCTAAGAGAAAGAAAAACTTCAAGACACCTTGACGTTGAAAACTTTACAAAACAGATTACTAGTCATAAAACGGGCAATTTTTTTCTCCAGAAAATAAACCTAATTAATCAGAAACTAGATTACAGCAAGTGTGTAAGGGAACTAAAAAAAGGGTGAAAAAGCAGCAGATGAGCTCATCGTTTTTAAAGCCCTGGACAATCTATCCCTACCATATCTAGCAGGTCTCATTCACTACTGAGAGGTTTTCTGTCTCCCATCAACCCATGATGGCAGCTTGTTTGCTTGTTAAATTTTTAAAGAAGCATTTTCATACTTTTTCCTGTGCTTATGCATGGAAGGGTCTTCCTGAAAGCATTTGCAAAATTACCTCATCCCTTTTTAAAAACCCTCCTTAAAGTTGTCTTTTGCTCTGCTGCTTGAAAAATAATTGACAGCTGGTAGGCCGATGCCTACTGGTGTTGAGACAACTGCCTATCATGCTAGCTGATATTGTTTCATTCCCCTACATTCCCCATCTCTCTGTAGCAAAGTACTGTCTTTTATCTTGCACTTGGATTGTAAGCTCTTTGGAGAAGGGACCATATTGATGACTAGGCAATTTTGTGCTAAAGTAGCAGCATTTTTAGTATTAAAAAATAGCTTAAGAAAATAGAGGAACATTCTACCTTCAAGAAAAAACTGAAATTACTCACATGATAATAATACAGTTAGTGGGTGGAATTCTCTAATCAGATTGAGTTCCTTTGTGCCATTCAGAAGCAAGAGAGCCAGGAAATGGTCACAGAAAATATCAGAAACTCTTTTGGTCAAGTGTGCCAGTCTCCCCTGCTGATCCCCAACTCACAGAAGGAGCAGAGAGGAGCTGTATTCCATCTACCTTCTACTGGCAAAAGGTATTGTCAGAACTTAGGTCGGATCCTGAGAACCAGGCACGTGCAGCCTTTGCCATGACAATCTCTCCTTTACCATTTATTGGATGTACTTGTTTCTCCTACCAAAGATTAAGAGTTGGTAAAATAATGATACTAAAGAGCTTAAATAGTTCAGTTGCATTATTAAACTCAATGTTTACTAGTCAATGACAGAGAAAGAAAGGCCTTAGATTCATCAACTGTTGCAGTTTACTGAATTTTGCTACAAAAATTTGAGATTGGAATTTTTCAAGCTGCTTATTTCAGTCACATATGTAGCTCCTAGGCCACTGACAAACATAAAAAGGTGTAATGGGATATAATGTGCGATCCCAACAATCATGCCTCCTGCCATGCAGCTTGTGCATGGCAGGAGATGTAACTGTGGGACTGAGTAGCAGATCCCATCATGCCATATTGCCAGTGCAGGGAGAACTCAGGATCACAATCCCAGGCTCCCACTGTACCAGCAATCTTTACTCCTGATCAAGACTCCCAGCCTCTAGGGTACATAGGATTGTGCTCTGGAGGCTGAAAGTGCTGGCCACTAGGCCTGTGTGAAACTACAGGTACCAAGTTGATTTGGAGGGGATTTGGCCCGATTCAGTGGCCGAATCTCCATATCAAATTGAGAGACCAATAAAGGGTCTGAATCAATTCAAAGCTCTCTGAATTGATTCAGAAAAGGTTCAGAGAGGTTCGGAGATTCAGGCAGTCCCTGCTAACCACTACAGGGAGATGGACCTGTACTTTTTGCCGGTAAGTAGCTGGGGGGGGGGAGGAGCTGGAGAAAGAGTGGGGGGCCATGGGGGAACCCCCACCAGGCCCCATCCCCTGCCTGCTCCCTCAGCCCCACTGAGCGACCCCCACCCACTCTCCCAGCCCTGTCAATGGCTGCCCTGCCTGGCCCCAGTGTCCCAGCGCTTTAAAAAAAGCACCACACTCACCAGCTACTTCAGCAGCTGTCGGGGCCTCTGGGGGCTCATGGCAGAGCCCCCCACTCATGCAGTCTGGAGCAGTGGGGATTGCACCCCCTCCTGGCAGGAGCTGGTGAGTGCAGGGGTTTTTTTTTTTAATTTTGAAGAGCTGGGATGCTGGGGCCAGGCAGGGCAGCCATTGACAGGGCTGGGAGAACAGGCAGGGGATGGGGCCTGTTTGATTGAGAGATTTGGCTGATTCAGCAGTGGCCAAATCTCCAAATCAGATTCAACTGAAATGATTCAGGACAGTGATTTGAATCACCAAATTGAATCACAGTCCCCCGAATTGGCCAAATCTGAACACTAGCGAACACTAGCCACTTTGCACAGGCCTACTGGCCATATATTCAATTAAATGCATGATAGGAACCAGAGACAAAGTTATTACACATATATTCTGTGTAATACCTTTGTTGCTCATTCCTGGTTTTATCATGCCTGTGGCAGTGCACTGGGTGCGCCTGCCACTTTAAGGGCCTGGAGCTGGCAGCCTCCAGGGGCCTGATTAGGGCAGCCATTTTAGAGGCAAGGGCTGCCTCTATAAGCAGGGCAGTTTGGCTGCAGGAGGCCAGGCAGCAACATCACCTGGCCGGAGGGCTGCTGAGAACATAACGGTGGCTAGGGTGAGGCTATAAGGGGTTGGAGGAGGCCTCATAGGAGACGCACAATAGCGTGGGGATCCAGGCACCTGTAAGGGCACAGTTTACAGGGGTGCGTAGACCCCAGCCCCAGAGAGGGGCGTTTGAAGAGCCCAGTGTGGGCGTAGCAAGCCCCAAAGAGGGGGCAACATTAAGAAGCCCCAGAGAAGGGGTGGCATTATTAGGGAGGCCAGAGTGGGCACAACGAGCCCTAGAGAAGGGGCGGCATTATTAAGGAGCCCAGCGTGGGCACAGCGAGCCCCAGAGAGGGGGCGATACTATTGAGAAGCCCAAGACGGGCGTACAGGGGTGGGGGCTGTGGTGGACCCGACAAAAAGGGGTTAGCAGTACAGCACCCCAGGCGCAGGGCAAGGTGCTGCAGTGGTCCCTGAGAAAAGGGGATAGCAGCACGGTGAGCCCGGATAAGAGGGTAGCAGTGCGGTGGGCCTAAAGGACCGGAGACCCACTAGAAAGTCCCGTAGCGGGCTAGATTATTTTAGAGAAGGCCCAGAGTGGGCTCGACGAGAGTCCCAGTGAGGGGCCGCATATTAGAGAGAGCCTGGAGTGGGCACAGGGAGAGCCCGGGAGGGGGCATTTCCATAGAGCATACAGAGAAGGCCCGGGAGTGGGCTAGGCTACGGAGGAAGCCCAGCGAAGCGGGCATGTTGACAGACCAACGTCCAGTACATCTGCGAGGCTTGGGCTGCGGTATTAGGGGAGGTCGGAGCCGCAGAGCGCCCCCTGGCATCGGGGCATTACAATGGGTAGCCTCCTGCTTAATTGACATCTTAATGAATCAATTATCATCAAAGGCGTGGCGGGCGAGATAAGTGGGCAGTTGTCCAAGGACAGGTGGGCAGGCCACGGAGGTTGGCCCCAGGAGGCCCGCTGTCACAATGCCATTAACTGAATGAATTTGTGGCTAGGCCACTACTTAAGATATACTTAACCAGTTAATCACATCTTAAGCATAACCTGTGTCACAGGCCTTAGAAACAGCAACTACTTCTTCTGAGCCTAAGTTATTACCTTTTCCCTCCCCATACCAAGGACTAAGGGGAATGCCTGAAAATCCAAAGTACTCCATAAATTTAACATACTGGGTTTTAAGAGCTTTATTGAAAAGGACATTCAGGCTACATCTGTACTGCCTAAAACAAGCTCTGCCCACTCACTCATACAACCAGCATACACAATGAACAATTAGGTAGCATAGGCATAGAACCTTTGAGGGGTTCTTGAGAGCATACCAGCACCTGGAGGCAGTCTACACTACCTAACTAACTTCTGCTTTGGCACATGCAGAAAACGACCGAGTAAGCATGCTTGTTTCTCAGCATAGTCTTAGGTTCATCTGGGAGACAGAATACGCATGGCTTTAGGGAGTTAAAATCAGCCTAAAATGATTATTTAAGTTAGTCAAACTGGTAGAAACATTTCAAAACTCCAGAAGGACCTGAGAGAGCAAGATGATTTGGAATCAGAATGGCAGAATAATTGATTGTAGACAATTATAAGATAAGCTTGCTGGGAGGAACAATTTCAATTGCAATTACAATTACACATTGATAGATTCTAAATAAATTGTATATATTCAAGAAAACAATCTAAATATCACCATGAACAGCTTAATGCTCAAATTTCTCAATATATAAAAGTGTTCAAGAACAAAATGTAGTGTATTAAGAATCCAATACACACGGAAAGTACAGCATTTAATATATAGTAATACTTACCGGCACATTCAACAGATGTCAGTTCAGGTCAGCCCTTCAAAAAAGTTACAGTAGAAGAACCTGGAAAAGTCCAAAGAAGAGTATTGAAAATATCTGAATATATGAAAAACCTTGCCCTTTTAAGGGAACTTAAAAAGGTTAGGTCTAATTAGTCTAAGGAGATGAACAACAGGTGATTTTAAACTACATACAAAACAATATGATATAGGTATGACCAATGAGATGGATACCCACGCATGACCTTCAGTAAAAAAAGACAAGAAAAAAAAAGAACAAGGGACCACCCAACAAAATTAAAAAGGCAATACATTGAAAAGCTTAAAAAAAGAAAAAAGTTTTTATTTTTAAACAGTTATCCTGAGGAACTTACTGCAAGAAATGTAGCCGAGGCAATATGTTTAGCAGCTAAGACATAACTGGTCAGTATTTTGCTCCCCTACCCCACCCTTCACACCCTGTACCTTTGCTGCTACTGTTCTGGCTCTACTAGCATGGAGGGCAGAGAAGTGGCAGTGGTGCATTGTGAAGAAGCAGCCAGTGATTTGCTGCTTGTCAGGGGAAAATACTAGTTTTCAGAGGCAAAAAAGAGGGTGACCTCTCTCCCCCACAACAGTCAACCCCCAGCTAGTCCTACACCGTGTTTCTTCATCACTCCTCTGCCCTCCCCATGCCAGAGCTTGAGTTGCAGAAAGGAAATTTCAGAATATAGGAAGGAAATGGGGAATGGGAGGAGATATGTGCCATTAGACTGGATAAATATTTATAAGGGATATTCCATTCATGCTTCAGGATAGGACCTAAAGAATAAATGTGTCAAATAAGAGTCTCCCTATGCCTGATGAAGGGTCTTTGTGCCCAAAAGCTTGCAAAGAACTTTTTTCCAGCTATTTAGTTGGTCTAATAACAGATATCACATCTACCCAAAGAACCTTGCCTGACAACTCAGGAAGCAATTCTCCCCACTGAGCTTGTTCTTGCCTAATTGGCTATTATGGCAGTTATATTCTACCTTTGATGACTAACCCTGGCACAAAATACTGGATTAGATAGACTGCTGGTCTGATTTATTAGGGCAGTCCCTATTGTGCAACAGGGCAAAAAGGTACACCATTTTTCATCAATATTATAGATTATAGGAAAAGTGATTGGTCTCTTTTTTAAAACAGTTGTATTTTCCGTCAGGGCAATGATTTGGAAGTCTTGCACGAAGGTAGAGAGAGAAGCATGGCAAGGGAGCACTCTGGCAAGAGAGAAGTTGGTAACAAGTTTTAAATAATTATTAAAAGTATTATATTCAAGTACTTTGCTATAGCAGATTTAACTGCAAGATAAGTAGTAGTTTTTTCTAAGACAAGTGGTACCATTAGATGAAATGCAAGAGTTGTTTCCATCCTAGTGAGTCCAGTTCTCTCTCTCTCCCTCCAACTTAATAATGTTATGGAGAAGACAACATTTCTCAAATGCCCACCCAATCTTAGAGTATTTTACAGAATTCTTTCAAAAGGCAGTATTACCCCTCTATAATAGGATTTGCCATTGAAGAAGGGTGGGGGTGCTTCCTGGTGGCTACTCTAATCTCTTTTCTGGTTAAATCAAGGTAACTCCTTGTGCTTTCCTTCCTTGCCTTTGATATTATTTTAAGTCGGGGAGGCTGTCCCAGTCCACTAGGAGCGATTTCTTTGCCCCTTGGCTCCATCTAGGCCCCAGTCCCTCAGGCTCAGCTCAGCTCAGTTCAGTTCACTGAAGTTGCACCCCTCAGGCTCAACCCCCAGTTTGTAACCGTCCTTCATCTACTGCGGTGCCTTCCCCAGGTGCCCTCAGTGGCCTCCTTCCACTACTTTAGTCACTCCCATGCCTCATGTCTCAAAATGCAATGAGCAAAACTCCACAACAATTAAGCTGCAGCTGGGGGAGCCTTTTGAAAAGCCTTCCCCTGGCTCTTACTCAGCCCTACTGGCTTCCACCAACTCAGTCCCTCCTGGGCCCACTCCCCCTGGTCTCGGGTCCTGCTTCTCCGCTTTATGTAAACAGCACCTTCTGCTTTTACAGCCTAAATCAAACTCTGGTTCCCAGCACTACCTTTCTCAGATCCCAGCAAGAACCACCTACCTCTATCTCTGCTCAAAACATACTATCCCTTCTGCCTTTGATGCAGGGCTTATATAGCCCCTGGTTCCTCCTCCTCCTGGTCACCTGCCCTGGGATCCTCCCAACAGGCTACAGGTGTCATCCACTGGTCTCAGCAGACCATTATCTAACTAGTTGTCAGCAATTTATTATCCCAGGCTGTATCTTTCTACCTCTGCTACCTAGCTCTACTCTCAGTAACAAGGCTTGGTACCTGTTACACCCTCCTGTTAGCAGCCAAAGTTATTCAGAACATTTGCAATAATTTGAAAGCAGCAGTTTGGCAATAATTAATCCCCGATTCCCAAAAAGCCCAAATCTCACTAAATTCAGTCTGTTCCACAAACAGTTCTTAATAGCTTATAAAAAAAGTTAAGCTTTAAAAACATAACTAAACATGAGTGGGCACAGAACTGACTCGGGAGGATTCTGGTTTTGTTCCCTCCATGTCCCTGTGTGAAGCCTCTCCATAGTCCTCATTTTCTCATTTTCAGAAATTAGTGGTAAATAAATCCTGAGAAAATGCAAAAAATAGAACAACTTGAATTGGAGTTACAAAGTTAACAAAATGATACACATTAAAATGCAGTTTAAGAGATTATTTGGAGCTTTTGCACTTCCCCTAGGGTTTGGTCATGCTGAATAATGACAACTAGCTGAAAAGTAAAAGAGTACAGCAGCTTGATAACATTTCAAAATGAATACTGTGAAAATGGTCCTACATTGAATTTTATTTAACTACTCACTCATTCAGGTAGGGTGCTAAAATAGACCACTGACATGTAAAATACTGCTTATTTGAAAGCATGAAGCAATGCATTCATCCTGTAAATTTCATTATTATTCTGCTCCCTTCATGAAAGGTAAAGTGAAAATGTACAATACAAGCAAGCATCCACCCCACCCCAAACAAATGTACAATACAAGCAACCACCCCACCCCACCCCACCCCAAACAAGCATAAATATCATCACTGGAGTATTACCACTTTTTTGTGTATTATAATATAAAGTTACAGTATAGCACAATGTCCTGGGCCTTACTGAAACATCACTATTGTGGAAAGAATACCAGCAGTGAAATAATGAAATTGTCTGACTTTTTCTTCAGTGTTACTCAGCAGATAATATACTTTCACCAGAAGGCAAAACATCACCTCTTCATAGAAGAATTTATAAAATTATATCCCCAACTCAAAGAAACAATAAATTTTAAGAATCTTTCCTCAAGATAGCAATTCAGTATGAAATGTTTCCAAGAAAACTCAAGTAAAATCTTACATCTGCCTTATAATGTATGATTTTATTCTGGATAACAACAAATTTTATTCATAGGCATACAAACACAGAGATAACTCACACAGCTACCATATTTTCTAATGTACAAAACAGAGGCTTTTTCCCTGAAAATGGAGATCTAAAATTAAGGTGCACCTCAGACTCCCAAAGCTATATAAGAAGAAACTAAATAGCTGTTAATCAAATCTCAATCATATTTGTTTCCAAAACATTATGCTATGAGGCAGTGGTGGGGAGGGAGGTCATCTTATCCACCAGAAAAATACAGTACACAGTCTTTGGCCACCTCTACTCTCTCCTTTAATTCATCTTTCTTCTTACCTAGCACCATTCCAATACTTCAAAATGTATTGCATCCACCATTTGAAGTTGAAGACAAGACAAGGTAAGGAAACCCTGCCATGGAAGCATTTCTATCCCTTCAACCTCACAAAATACTACTTGCCCTGTGGCAAAGGTCAGTTGGATTTCAGGTTTAATGTCTGGCAACCAGTCTCTAACAGAAATGCATGTTACATACCATTGGAAAAGAGGTGTTCAATAGCTTTCCATTGCAAGGCAGTAAGTCCAGTACTGATTGTATCTAGTTGCATTATTTTAATATTATAAAAACCTTAGTCTGTCTGTCTCTGTCTGCAATGCTTTATTTGTACTCTGATTGGTTGTCTTGGCAGCCAATCACAATGCTGACTGAAACAACCAATCAGAGTGCTCTGAAGCACAGCCATGACAGTGGGGATTGAGGGACCGGAGCTGGGGGGCAAGGCCAGCAGCGCTGGCTTCACCCTTGCTTTGGCCCCTCAGTCCCACTGTCATGGCAGCGCTGTTCCCCAGCAGGGCCAGAGCAGGGGAACAAGGACAGAGGCCTCCCTCTCTGCCCTGCTCCTTGGAAGTAGAGGGGGGCGGAATGGGGAGGAAATGGGCCCAGACCCAATGCGATGGGTGGGGAGGAGGGAGCAGTGGGAGGAATGGGGCTGGATGAGAAGCAGGGACAGGGCCGGATGTGGGGCTCCATCACTGTTCCCCCATGACAGCAGGGACTGAGGGGCTGCAGCAGGTGGGTGGGGCCACGGGGCCAGAGGTAGAGCAGCAGCAGCACAGGGCATTGGGTGGTGCTGTTCTGTCCACACCCACCACCCCCCATCATTCTTGATGGGCAATTGGCTAGTAGAGAATATTTGCATTCATATTTTATGACTATGAAAGAAAAAAAAGGTTTCTTTTTATCTGCCATACAAACTATGAATTTTTTACTAGTATTGGATGGCATACATAGCAGACCTAGTTGAAAAAATGTATTATTTTTAGACAAACTTTCACTTTAGGTTTAAAAAAAAAAAAAAAAAAAGCCTGATATATTTCTGCTAAAAACGAAAATATTTTAATTCTGGTTTCCTCACAGTCCTTTTCTACTTTATAGGCCAGGCTTTTTCCTCGAGCTACACTTCCCATGATCACTCTTGCTGAGGGGAGGCCATCATTGCAATCACATAACTGTAGTCATAATCAAGAGACTGGTTTAGGATCCCAATCCACAGAGGAGGATGGGGGCATGAAGCAGTACAATTCCTGTGAGTATTTTAAGGCAAGCAGTCTTCCTGAAAAGACAGTTGTTGTTCAATATTTTGAAAAAATTTAAAAAATAGATTTTGACCAGCCCAACTGTTAGCATACAATCCAATAGCTAATAAACATTAATATATGGAGATAAGTGCTGGCTTCAAATTCAACATACATAAAAGGTTTCAACAGGAAGCTGAGAAACCAACCAGAAGAAATATTAACATTTTTGTTTGCCTTGACAGAGGGAGTCAAACCATCAACCAAAAATATGCTGCCAGAATAAAACTGGTGTTGTCAGCCAGTGGTCTGCCTAAATCTTCATGAAAAATAATATACACTGGACAAAGATATAATAGGACTCAAATGATCAGATTTGAATTTTGACTAGTAACCTAAACTCTTGAAAGTGCAAAAATAGAAAAAGACTTAGATATACACAAAATTAATATTAAGAGACTATTGGAATGTGTATGAAAATAGAGTTGAGGGCTAAGAGCTAAACTATCTGTAGGATAAGCAAAATAAAATTAGAACCAAAAAGAGTGATTAGTAGATCAAGGGCAAGAAACCAACCTATGAGACAAAGTGATAACTGTAAGCAGCTAAAGAGATTATAATACAAAGTTGATAATGCTACACAACTGAGAAGATAAAATGTAAAACACTGAATCAACAATTAAAGAATGAAAAAAGAGACAAATTAACTGAAGAAAGAATTAAGAACAATTAACAAGAAAATCTATGTATTATAGGTAACAAAACTGTAACCTTTCCCATGTTTTCAATTAATTGTCTGTATTCTTAAATTTTCACATTTTTGTTGGCTCTGCTTTACATTTTCTCCACTCAAATATACATGCCCCACCCCCCATGTCCTTTTCACCGCAAAAACTCATAGATTAGATGCTACCTCAGAATTTGTTCTATCAACTTTGGCATTGGAAATAAAAAGGCATGAGCTTCCTTAAAGACAAAGAAGAAAACCGACATTAAAAGTTTTGTGTTGTGAAAACTTCTACACTGTTGTAAGAGTACTGAACTATTTTGATCTTCACTCCTATTGTCCTATTCCCATTTTCTGTTTTTACTCACTTCAGAAACCTTAAAGAGCAGTTTACGTCATCTTTATAGTAGGCAGGAATTGTGAAAAAATGGGCTTATCCCAAGAGATTAACAACATCCTTTGCATTATGTCTGGTAAAAATGGTATTTTTAAGCTTTGTTATGGATCTCTTGATGGTCTCTTTGGCTAAAAATAAAAACATTTCACTTCTCAGTTTTTCTGTTCAGTCCTTCATTTTCTCTTGCTAGTTTGAGTGGCAAAGTAGAAAAAGGAATCACCATATAACAATTCTTCCTAATAGCCAACCTAAATTTCCCTTGCTGCAATTTAAGACCATTGCTTCTTGTCCTGTCTCCTGGGGCCACAGAAAATAGTCTTCCACTCTACCTGCATCCTCTTTATA
Source organism: Alligator sinensis (assembly GCF_000455745.1). Lineage (NCBI taxonomy): Eukaryota > Metazoa > Chordata > Crocodylia > Alligatoridae > Alligator > Alligator sinensis. The sequence goes on from NW_005842528.1 coordinate 93,177, forward strand.
AAAAATTCAGGCATTTGAAGGCTATTACCAAGTCCCCTTTCAGCTACCTCTTCTCCAAAATACCAGTTCCTCCTTTCTTGTAAGCCATGTGTCCTAGATGTCTAATCATTATTGCTCCTTTCTGGTGGGCTCTTTAAAAAAAAAAAAAAAATTGTCCTCATTTTTCTTAAAATGCAGTGCCCAAAACTAAGTATAGTACTGTATATGAGATCTCACCAGTGCTGAACAGAACAGAAGAATCGCTACTTATCAGAAAGAAGAAAAACTGGGAGAATAAAATTTCATTTTCCACAAAATGTAACATTTTAAAAAGGCAATTTTAGGAAAAGACCATTCCCCATAAAAAATAACATTTGAAACAAAACATTTTAATCAAGTGGTACCAATCATCTAAAATATTCCTCTCACTTAAGACGTATACTACCTTTTTGAACCTACTGCTGCTTCTTAAACATGGTAAACATAATAAATAAATGTTATGTTAATGTTGAAACCTGTGGTAGCAGCTCTTACCATTTAAATTCCAAAACAAGACACAGTATTTCCAGATTTCTAGAACATACAATTCATGGGCTGAAAATGTCCCCATTCTTTTGTGACTTTTTTCCTAAAGTTTGAGCATCCCCTCCTTCCTAAACACCCACAGTCTTCCCATGGTAAACAGTATATACATATAATTCTAAGCTCAGTCATTTGGGTTATTTTTTTTAAATACGATCCCCAAAATAAAAGTTTATTAAGGATTCTATTCCTACTGAGGTTTGCCTTGCAACGATATAGAATATATTTAAAAGTAAAACTTGTCTGCAAATTGAACATAATTTCTCAGCTGCATTTAATAGAGAGATAGTTTTCTAATTTGGTTTTCGATCCTGGAAGTCACAATATACAGAGGAATGGCTCTCTTAGCTGCTTTTCATATCTGCGTGGGTGTCGCTCTCCCACTGTCAGGTGAGGGCAGTGTTGTGGGTGTGATGGTGCTTAGGGTTTTGGTTTGTCTATCCTATAATAAAACTAGAATATCAAGTAGTCTGGGTTTTGGATTTGTATGCTATAAGAATAAGAGCTATTTACACCTCACAAGTTTATGGTGTGCATTTGTCATTATCATGCTAAGAAGACCCTCTAAATAAGTCTTGCCCTGCATTTAAAATACTAGGAGGAAAACAAAATAAAAAAGCCATGTAACCTCAGGCTCATCATTACAAAGCTGCATGCTGCTTAGGGGTGTGCAACAAACCAACTTGACAGGCTGCCAAAAGCAATACTAAATGATGCAGTTTTCCAGCAACTAGCAATGGCAAAATACCTGCCCAAAAGGAATTTAGCCCAACCTTGAAAATCAGTATTTAAATTGTTTTTAAAAAATCACCTTGAGACAAGAAGCAAAATTTCAGCACCTCTTTCAATCACACATTTTTACAGTTTTGAATGACTGAAAAGAAAGTGCTCCAAATGGGAAACATTTTGTAGCCTTTGCCAACGATATTTGCTGCCAAGTAATTACTGTATTTTATTGCACACAAAAGCAGTGTTAGAAGAACATTAGAGCTGTAAAAGTCAAGTCTCCAAAAGTTGGGAAATGCCAGAATTAATGTTGCCTATGCAAACTTAATTTGACCCTCCTTGGACAGAGGTATTACAATATAGTCTTTGATTATATGAATGCCAATTACTTTCACCACAGAACTTCTAGCTTAGTCAGCGCCCAGCATGAAAACAGCATGTATTCAATATTTTGTTTTCTCTTCATTGCTCTATATATAGGCTTATGACTTGTTTACTGCATACCATTCAATCTCTGCTTGCAAGGAAATTATTAGTTTCTTCTTGGACCTTTTATATGGTGATTATCATAAGACTGTCTGAGTAATTCACAAACATTAGAGTTTATCTACCCAAAGCCTTTGTGAGATGAAGGGGGACTAGGGTACCTCTTCTGCAAGGTATACCCACTCTAAAAGCACCTTAGACTGCCAGTCCCACCTGCTACTCTTCACACTGCTGATCCACATGCAACCCACACCCATATAGCAGTGTTCAATCAGACACTGTAGCTACCAGGGTTGGTGCTGTTGGTGCCAGGATTTCTGGGGGTGTGCTCCAAGATTCTTAGCCCATTGTGAACTTGAGTCACAAACTTGGTCTGTGGTATAGTGTCTTTCCTGGATCCCTGTGGAGATGTTCTTAGCCCACCAATGTACCTAGCTTAGTCATTTCTGGTTCTGCATGCTCCTTACTTCTACCTATTCAGCTAGGGACAAGCCATGGATCCAGCATTGGCAGAAGAGCTGTCCCTGCTGTGTCTGCATTGTTACTGCACCACAACTGTGATAAAAGTCATTGGAGATGGAGGACAGCATTTCAGCAGGGGTTTCTGACCCAAAGAAGCTGGAAGCAGATGAAATATGCATTCTGGATGCTGATATGATATGGGTCAGCATGATGAGTAGGGCTGTCAGAAGTTCCACACAAAGAACCTCTGTCACAGTTTTTTGAGGAGCTTTGCCCCAGCTCTCAGGCATCAGGACATGCAAATGAGGAAGAAAATATGAAACCAGAAGCAGGTCACTATTGCTATCTGGTAGGTGTGCTGGCAAGTACAATTTCCATTATTTCATGATTAATTCCATGGTTATTCCCACAGATGTGGACAAGCTAACATGGCTAGTTTTCAGAAAATAGGCTTCCTGAGCTTCACTGTGTCTACTAATCACACACGTCACTATTCCTTGCCTACCATATGGTGCATATGAAATGTCAACCATGATGGATTCTGCTCAAGCATTACACGGGCATTAGTTGAGCAAAGTTCACAAATACTAATATGGGTGGTACCAGCAAGATGAATGATGCCAGGTCACAGAAACCTGATGTTCACCTGTTTGGAGAGAAGAGACTTTATTCCCCTCAAAAAAATGATTGTCAGGTTGACTTCGCCCACTTATTGTAAGGGTCCTTACGTATTTTTCACTTTCTTGATTTATGAAACTGCTTTGACCTCAGAGCACAATATCTTCATTTGTCTCTATTCACTATACTACCAGTATCTCAACTATCAGTTTGCAAAGGACTTTAACAGTAGAAAAGGGGCATTGTGTCATGTGAAGCCTGTTATCTTTCTAAATAATAATTTAAACACACCCACACTTTCCTTTACAGATCTTAATTTTCTATTACAGGTTGTTTTTTCAAATCAGAGACCATCTAATCTTCAAAAGCTTAGGCTAAAGATGTCATAAGATCTGGAATTCCTCCTTGCTCCTGGCTTTAAGTATAAAAAAGGTGGGGAAAATCTGTCTCAAATAATTTTCTCTCTATATTACTAATATCTATAGGCCTTCAGGTTCTACGGTGCCAAGAATTTCTCACATTTCTGGCAATATAACTAACTGCATTATTATTTGATAGAAATATCTTGTCATACGTATTCAGAAAACATCTGCCTAGAAGACAAATGTATCTATGACTATGCAGCAGTCAACAGTAGTGATTGTTCCAATTCTATTGTTTCTCATTCCATTTCAAATAATAATGACTTTCTGTCTGCACCTTTAGATGAGGATTTCTGAATACCTGGAAGATTTAAAAAAAAAGGTAGGACAAATTTATTATCGTGGGTGCCCATCATGCCCTGGATTAATAACAGGCTTCTCTTACAATAGAATATCTCATTTTTCACTTTACAGCTGTCCTTCCCTGTCTATTCCGTATCACTGTAGAATTCTTTTTCAGACTGGTTCTTTATTCACTTTCTATTTTAGTCCACTTTCTATTTGCCAGTAAGTATCACTCCATTATTTCAGAGCACGACTTTTTTGCCCTCTGATCCCCATGTCTCCTTGAGTTAGAATACTCACTAACTACCTATTCACAAACTTATTTCCTTTTTTTCTTTTAGCTTTATGTTTCTGTTGTTAATCTCCCATTGTCCATTTATAGTACTGCCACGGTAATGTACAATCTAATGGAAATAAAATAGTAACAATATACATATTAATTTAAATTCGACAATGCATCTGCATAAAATTTACAGAGTATGTTTAGTGCTTGACATAATGAAGGTTAGTAAAAATCAATTAAACATAGCTACATAACAAACGAGTAGCAAGACTAGAAGTTATACAATAACTGAACGGGAGCTCCTTTGCACTACATTCTTCCTATCACCTGGAAACTAATTAGCACGACATAATCACATACTTCCTGTCTAGTAAACACACAAGTCTCATAGGAACAAGTGATTTGTATCATGAATCACTAGCCTCTGCTTATTTGTAATTACCATATAAATGAGGTGCTTTAGGTTGACCTCTTATTCCCTAGTCTTTGTCTGAGGGGGTGAAGATATACTAGTTATGTAAAAACTTGAGGCAGTTTAAATTACTTATTTAGCTCCTTCCCTTGAAATTTTTTGTTTTGTTTTCTCTAAAATGCTGTAAAGGAAAGATTAGTAAATTAATTTTGAAGATTTTTTTTCTCAATAAGATATTCAATGATACAAATGAAACAAATGATAAAGTATTGTTATAAAAATGAAACCTTTTATGTATCTACTTATTACCTGAAATACAAATACCATCTCCAGGCAAGTTGAGATATAGTTATCATTTTTCATACCAATATATTTTGTTTACATTTCTATGAAAATGAAATGCATCCAGGCAACTTCAGTTCAGACAGGTTATCAAATGTGGCATCCTGCCTCCAGCATTGCTCCTTACCTGGAGCAGGAGGAGGAAATTAATCAGGTATCACTAAAATTTTAAGAATCTTACCAAACCGCCCAGTAAAATTGATACTACAGTGCTAAGTAGCTAAGTGTCCAGGGAGCAAAGCAGAAGAGAGCAATATCAGGCACCTCACCTCCCAACTGATTGCTGTTGCCACCATTAACCCTGGAACACAAAGGGAAGAAAAAGAGTAACCCCTGTCTGTTATCTAAATCCTGACACCTCACAAAGCTAGTACACTTTAACATGAAAAGAGAAGATGAGTTGCAAGGTTTTAATTGCCCATCTATTAGCTGTAGCAAATCACTAGCAGAAAGAGTCACAAAAAGAAACCCAACTAGAATACTCATAACCAGAAATCTGGGTTTTCCATTTCCCATGGAAAAAGGGAAAAAAACACAGATTTTCCCTTTTGACGAAGAAACATATGGATTTTGCATTTTAACAGAAAATAATGTGGATTTTCCACTTTGTAAAGAGCTCTCTTCAGAGTTCCAGCCTGCAAGGGGCTGGGGAGAGCAGGAGGAAGGTGGTCAGGCAGTGGGCTCAGGTAAGTCTGGTGGAGGGTGGGGCGATTGAGGACCCCATAGAGAGGGACGGAGGGAGTTAGGCAGGCCTGAGACTGGAGCTGGGGCTGCTGCCTAGCCAGGTGGTGTGTGGAACTTGGGGCCTGGGGCTATGCACGGCCACAGGGCCCCAGTGGGGAGTGGGATGGAGCCGCGACTGGCTCATCCTGGGGGTAGGGAGTGAGGGGCTTGGACCTGCATCCTGGTGAGTGAAGAGGGCAGAGGGAGCTCTGATTTTCTATGATAAAAAACCCAAAATCAAATACCAAGATGTATAGATACTTAGAATTTATTTTATTATAGTGATTGGAAGCAGTTTGGCTTCCAAATTGCTTTAAAATTGTAAATATATCAATTGAATATTGTGTTCAGTTGATACCTATATAAATAATGGTGTTTCATTTTAATCATGGATTTTGGGTTTTCAACCAGAGAGTCTGTGATTTTTAGCAGAGAATTTGCGATTTTTAAACGGAGAAAACCAGGATCTCTGCTCATAACCTATGAATAAGCTCATTGTAAGGGATGAACTAGCACTTTAACAACTGTTGTATATGCAGCAGTTTATCAATGATGAAGCCACAAGGAGCACAATTAGATGCACCATAGCACCAACTGGCAAAAAAGAGAAGCAGAAGCAAACATTCTTAACTCTGCTGTGGTCTTGCAACACCATCCCTAGAAATGGAGAGAGAAAATAGGAGACCTATTAAAACTGCCCAGTGCCCAGTTCTGGGAGGAAGGAGAAACCCCTCTTGGGCAGCAAAAAGACCAGAGGTGAGGCTGGGAGCAAGGATAGAAAGGAGCCTAGGGCAGGGGTTTTCAACCGGGGGTATGCATACCCCTGGGGGTACTTGGGATAGCCTCAGGGGGTACTTGGCAGTGGGCTGTCACACCGCCAGCACTTCCACTGCTGTCATTTCTGCTGCCATTGTGTCACCGGCATGCTCACCAATTGGCCGCAGTGGACCCTTCCCCCCCGCCCCTTGACTGGCTGCCAGGGGACTCCTTCTTTGTCAACCAGGGGTTCACTGCCCCAAAAAGGTTGAAAACCCCTGGCCTATGGGAAAGGAACTGATCTGGGGCTCAAACAAATGTAACAGTTGTGGGCAGAAAATTAGCTGATGAGGGGCATAGAAGGTGCATGGAGTTAGAGGGGTGCATAATACATCACTGAATAGAAAAGAACAGGCTGATGTGGAGCTGGGAGTACAGCATTATATTTCTGGGCAAAAACTTCCCCCAAAGAAGCACCTTGTGCACCTTCTGTAATTTAATCTCAGTAGAGTCTTCTTACAAGAGCTCCTGCAGCTGACTTAGCTATTGAGCTTATCAACTTTTCACAGGTAGGAATAGTCAGTTACTAAGTATTTGCATAGTGCACAGCACAATGAGGTTCTCCTCTCAAATGGGGCTTCTAAGAATTCCCACAATACAAAGAATTATTAATAAAATTAGTTGTGGATGCCCAGACAATATACCTTACCATGACTGACAACTGAAAGAGACTGTATCCAAAATCAATTCCCTGGGAACATACAGTGTCCTGTAATGTACTTTGTTGTCCATAGTAAATCAGTTTTCATTAGTTTTTGACACAAAGCTAGCAAAAATAATGCTCTTTCTTCTGCCAGAGCCTACACAATCACCATGCAAGACCTAATGGAGAGACCACTTTAAAGTAGACATCTTGTAAAACCTGCACAAAGCAACCGCAGTAGCTCCAAGGAATACCTTTTTTTAAGACTTGCAGTGTCAGTTACTACACGATTTGCATGGTTATACCCCCTGAAGTGCAAACTCAGAGTAGCATCTTCTAGAACTCCCAGGCTGGTCTGTGGCTGGGAAACTGGCCTCCCAATTTAGGGCAGAATTAGTGCTTTCTTTCCTCCTTGCACCTTGATTTGCCAGAGGTGCCGAGTAAGTGTAAATTGTAGACAGGTTTAGGTTCTGTTCAGAAACACAGAAGAGCATGCACCTACTGCAGATGCTTCCTCAGCCTGACAAAGGGTATTTATACCCAAAAGCTTGCTAAGAACTTTTCCAACTATTTGAGTTGGTCTAATAAAAAAAGACATCAGGTTTGCCCCAAAGAACCTTGTCTGCCTATATCCTTGGTAGACTAACACAGCTACAACCTATACCCCTGTAACATATAACGTTACAGGCATTCTATAAATACTCAAGATAACGAGACAGTGAAAATTCATATGTATTTAAACTGGCCTATAAAGGTTGCCTTTCATTTGGCCATGCACTTCTTGGCTAAGATGCAAGTACATAAAATGTTAAACATTTTCTCTTTTAAGTGAAATCAGAGAAATAAGATATATTTTTCTCTACCAGGTATTTAGGATACAGAAAGTCAAAAAAACTTGGTGCTCTGAGGAATTTACCAAGTGAATAGTAAATATTTACCAAATGCTAAGATCTGTTGTGTTAAATCCAATCTAAATATGAATAAGCAAAGAGGAAATCAGGATTCCACTTACCAATTTGGAATAAGATAACTGAACCTGTCTTTAAAGTTGCATCAGCATAAGTAAGAAAGAGCCAACACAGACTCTCTCTTTTACCTGTATGCAAGTATTAACTTCTAACTAACTCACCCAACCACCAGCTTGAATAAGAGTCACAATAGTTTCATAAATCATTATGAAAACATTATTTGAAAAGAGGAATGGTTGTGCTTGGAGAAGTCTTTCATGTTTGTAAAGTTCATTGTTGTAACATGAACAAAGAAGTTGGCATAGTAAACTTGCTTCCAAAGGAACCAGCTACTGAGCAAGTTCTAGCAGTGACTTTGTTTAATGGAATGTCTATTCATCAGATTAGCAATCAGTTAAGTGTCTTAAAGGTGACATGGGCAGAATTTTGTGCAACTGGATTTATGACTGTTATTGTTGCTTTGTGAAAGAAGCCATAAAAAAGTTTTCCGTTTCGTTTTTTTGTACCCTATCAGCATCAAGTCCTAATTAGGGAGGGAGGGAAAAGATTCTTGGTACCTTAGAGACAGCTGATAGTTGGCTGGCAGGGACCACAAGGGTTCCAGAACTGGTGCAATCCTGATAATAACCAATTATCAGTTCCACACCAGAGCCAGTTTGAGCCCCAGTGCAGTCCAGGAGCCAGCTCACAATCAGCTGATTATCAGGTACCCAGTTTTCAATTTGCCATGCAAGAGGAGCCCAGGATCCTGCAGGGTGATTTGGATTTGACCCCCATTTGCCTCTGTTTTCAGACTTTGCCTTATGATTTGCTCCTCAAACTGGTACTTGGCATCTGACAAAATATTTCAAGAGAGACAAGGCAACACATGCATCCACAAATATAGTAACATTCATGGTATGTGGCACTAAGTAATAAGGATAATACTGTTTCAGAAAGACATATTACAGGAGTTACAATATAATAAGTTCTGAATAATGCATGGAGGACAGACAGAGTAGATTTATCTGGTAATAGCATGGGGAATGCAAAATAATAATATATTCTACATTTAATGCTTTTGATCCCGAAGGATTGTAAAAGTACTTCAAAAACTATAAACATGCTACAAAAAAGGTACAAAGAAAATGCTTCTTAGCTCATGTAGAGGGAGGAATGCAGCAAACCAGTGCACAACATAAATAGCAATGGGAAGAAAATCTTTTTTTAAATGTTAGGACAATCCCACATCCTAACCAAAGGTTCTCTTGGATCTTTAATGCCCACAAACAGTAGACAAAAGCATCTTTTTTATTTTAAAAAGTGTCACCCAATAGCCCCCCAGAGTAAACTGCACAGTATGCAGTGTGTTTACCTCAATAGGAAAATATGATCAACTCATCCCCCTAGATTTGATGGGAAGGAAGGTTGGGAATCAGGGAGGCTCCCACCCTTTCAAAAACACTACATAAAGAAAAACTTGCCTTTCTATCTGTACTATCTTGATAAATTCTTGAAACCAAGTGCCCAAAATGAAGATATTGGTCAGACTTCTTTTGCGATCTGTAATCAAAGAGGAAAAGAAAAGCCCATGTATTTCACCTTTAAGAACAGAGCTAGGATCTTATTCAGCCCACTGGTAACTTTTGTCTTGTGTTTTGAATGTGCACAAAGACAAAGATGACGTGGGCATTTAAAAACAATGAAAGTAAAGTACCTTAAGATATATTCATGTCCTGTGCAAGATTTTCAGCCACTGACTGTCAAAAATGTGCACTCCACTTCTAGGATTAATATCTGAGATGTACATAGTAGTGCAGTCTCATTTTCCTCCTATACTTTGCAAATGCACATAATAAGTGCCCAAGGTCAGAATTTCAACACTGGGCATCTGAAGTTAGACATATAAATAGTTACACACCTAAAGAAAAAGATCTGAATTTTTTAAAGATACTAATTATGACATCAAAACATTTCAGTAATGTTTTGTACCCTCCCAGTCAAGGGGAATCCCCCATGAGTTGAGGGCAGCCCAAGGAGCATGCTATCACAAAAGGTTGAGAAGTTGTGACAGTCTCTCTCAAGCCAAAACTTCTGGATTCCTGGTTCCACAGCAAAGAACCTAGAGGCAGCTTGAGTCCCCAACTCAAGCTGGTCAACTTAGTGGGCTTGACTGAACCTCAGAGTCTGGAAGTTCTGGGTTCCCCAGACCTGAGGCAATCTACCTGGTGGCACTAGTGTCACAAATAGAGTGCACCCTCAGCAAATTTACAGATGACACCAAGCTGGGGGGAAGTCGTAGAGATGCTGGAGGGTAGATCTAGGATTCGGAGAGACCTTGACAAATTGGAGGACTGGACCAAAAGAAATCTCAAGAGCTTCAATAAAGACAAGTGCAAAGCCCTGCACTTAGGATGGAACAAGCCCATTCACCAGTATAGGCTGGGGGCTGACTGGCTAAGCAGTAGGTCTGCAGAAAAGGATCTGGGGGTTACAGTAGACACCAAGCTGAGTATAAGCCAACAGTGTGCCCTTGTGAAGAAGGCTAAAGGCATATCGGGCTGCATTAGTAGGAATGTTGCCAGCAGATTGAAGGAAGTGATTATTCCCTTCTATTCGGCGTTGTTGAGGTCATATCTGGTGTGCAGTTTTGGAACTCCTGGTTCAGAAGGGATGTGAACAAATTGGAGAGAGTCCAGTGAAGGGTAAAAGAAAATGGTTTGGGGGCTGGGGTACATGACTTCTGAGGAGAGACTGAGGGAATTGGGCTTATTTAGTCTAGAGAAGAAAAGACTCAGTGGGGATTTAATAGCAGCCTTCAAGTACCTGAAGGGTGGCTCCAAAGAGGATAGCAGATAACCAGTGGTGGCAGATAACAGAACAAAGTGCAATGGTCTCAAGTTGCAGCAAGGGAAGATTAGGCTGGATATTAGGAAAAACTCTCTCACTAGGAGAGTGGTGAAGCACTGAAATGTGTTACCTGGAGGGGTGGTAGACTCTCCTTCCTTCGAGGTATTTAAGGTCTGGCTAGACAAAGCCTTGACTGAGATGATCTAGTTAAGGATGGTTGTGTTTTGAGCAGGTGGTTGGACTAGATGACCTCCTGAGGTCTCTTCCAACCCTAATTTGCCATAAAATTCTGATAATGGAGATTCTCACCAGGCTGCAAAGTGAGAAGGCAGGATTTCATCTGAACACTACCTGAAAATTTAGATATAAAGAAGTTTGGTTGCTATAAGTCAGCATCTTCCAATGAAAAAGTATTTTGGCAAAGATCTTTGATCACGTCTTCTCCAAATTCTTTAAATCTTATTCCAATAATTCTACATTTGAATTCTTTGCTTTAGGGTTGTTCAATTGTGGCCCCCAGGCTTTTATATGGCTGCTCCTCCCTATATCGCTCTGGCTGAAACAGCAGCTGGTATCTCCAGGCTCCCATTCCCTTCTCCAAGGGCTATGACAGTGCAGTGCAGCATAGTGCAAGAAGCAGAGAAGGTGTGCAGAGTGTGCAGGAGAGTGCACCTGCAAGTGCACAGTACAGGAGTGCCCACATGGATATGCAGTAGGGCCGTGCAAAATTTCGCCCAGCATTTCATTTTGAAGCTGTTTCTTTGATGCATTTCAAGCTTGAAACAGTGAAATCAAAATGAAACAAAAGGCTTCGAAACAGCTTTGAAATGAAGCAAGGGAACTCGAAACATTTTGAAACTTTCAAAACATTTCAAAGCCAGGCTTACTGGCTTCAGCGCTGGTCCCAGCCAGCAGCAGCTGTCTCCTGTCATCCGGCAGGAAGATCGGGGCTCACCCACACCCATGGGAGGGCTGCAGGGGTTGTGTCAGAGTCCTTCTGGGGGTGCAGGCCCTCAATCTGCTTGCCAAATGACAGACCAGTGCTGGGCGCAGCCCACACCCAGCACTGGGAAGATTGGTGCTGCTGCTGGCCCCAAGTGGCAGCACCCAGCTCCTGTCACCCAGCACGCAGATCTGGGGCTCACCCCCTGAGAGGACTCTGGCACAGGCCCGGCAGCCCTCCCAGGGTGCCAGCAGGCCCCCAATCTGCCTGCCAGCTGTCAAGAGACAGGTGCTGGCGCCTAGGGCCAGTGAATCTGGGGCAGATCAGCTCGTGCAGGGACCCACCATCCCAATTGCAGGATTGGGGCAACTGGTCCCTTCACAAGCTGATCTGCCCTGGCCCTGTACCAGAGCTGGTTCGAGGAGGGTGTGGGGCCAAGGACAAATCAGCTTGTGCGGGGACCCTCCCCCACCCCAGAATTAGGGTGGCAGGTCCCCACATGAGCTGATCTGCCCCGGTCCTGCTGGCCCCAGATGGCAGCACCCGGCTTCTGTCAGCCAGCAGACAGATTGGGGGCCTGCCAGCACCCCCAGGAGGACTGCAGGGGCTGTGCCAGAATCCTCCCGGGGCGGTGTGCCCCCGATCTACATGCAAGATGACAGGAGACGCATGCTGTCACCTGGGGCCAGCGGCAGTACCAATCTTCCTGGCGCTGGGTGCAGGCTATGCCCAGCGCCGGTCTGTCATCTGGCAGGCAGATCAGGGGCCTGCAATCTGCCTGCCTGCTGCATTTTATGTTTCTCCATAATAACCTATGGGCAAAACTTCGAAACGGCGTCGAAACAGCAAAACTTTTTTGACGAAACAAAACAGAACGGTGCTTTCAAAATGAAACGAAACTCAAAACGAAACACTGTTCCATCAAATCATTGAAACAGAATTTGAATTGGAACAGTGTTGTTTCACACAGCCCTAATATGCAGTACAGTGGTGTCCACACGACATGGGCCCAGTGGGCCCATAGCTCACCCTGATGTGGCACCCACTTGTACAGCCCCATGGAAAACACAGCCTTTGGACAGCTGTGTTTTACTGCATGTACCCAAGTCTGAATTGTTTCCCTGTCCTCTATAGGCATTTAGAAGAGATCAAATGGCTGTGAATTGTTAGGCTGAACTGCCAGCTAGTCACAAGGGAATATATACTGTTTGACTACATTAAAATGACACCGGTAGATGAAAGTGGTTTCAGATTGGCCAACAATTCATTTCACAAGACACATTAACTTTTTAAATCTTTGATGTAGTGTTAAATCAGCTCATTCCATATAACCATCCACAGCAGTACTTGGCTAGCACAAAGGAACTACATAAACTTCTTGTGTAGCCAGAAGAAAAAGAGAATTCCTAAAGCTAAGGTATCAAGCTATCAACAGGAATATCCTACAGTGATCCTAAGAATTTTTTTTACTAGATTGCAAGAGGCTGAATTCTCATTATAAAAGGGAAGATAAGGTTAGTAAAACTGTATTTAATAGGGTCAGAATGTCTTTTTGTAAATGTAATATTTACGGAAAAGTGGGTGCGTTTAATAAATACAAATGTAGTAAAATGTTAGCTAAATTATTATCAACATTTTTTACTTAACAAAATCTAGACTACATTCTTGATAATAAATGTAATGATTTCCCCAAAAGATTTTAGATGTCACAAAAAAATTTAAAACTTAATCTATATAAAATTTTAAACAAAAAGCAATTTCCAAATGTTGAGGTATTTTATAATTTTTTAAACCAGAGTTGTTGGTTTTTTTACTCAGGTTTTCTTGTTTAGTTCTTTTGCCCTCAACTCAGTTAAACACCGGTTTCTATTAAACTTCCCAAAGAATTTGAACTTCTTTTGTTCCCCAGTCTGAGGAAAGAATGTAATTGACTTTCCTATACAGGAAAATATGGGAGATGTAGTGTGGGGAGGGAAACACAAAATATAATCTCTTCATAAATGTGAGGCATCAAGACATGTTTTCTTACAGTGGCAGCATCCTCTACCACTACCAATTATTCTTAAGGCCTCATTTCCACTATGTCAGCTTTATACACAATTCACAATACACTTACACTGTCCTTTTCTCTGCAAGGTACTCTGCTTCACAGAAGGCATATCTACAGGAAGTACATACCATCTTAACCTCCCCACAAACCGACTAAAGAGCCAAAAGTATAATAGATATCACTTTATCTGTTTGGGAACTGTTCATTAAAGATTTGTTGTATTGTCTTCATTCAATATGCTGCAGCTTTCTCAGCCCCTAGACATCTTCATTAGACTCTAATCACAAACAATAGCCTAAGGGACCTTATACTTAATTTTGTGTTAAACATGTGACAACATACATTTATTTATTAAAAATATTGTATAAACTAACTCGGTCATGATATTTTCTCCCTTATTTCATTACTTTATATAAATAAAAGGATTAAGGATGATTGTGTTGTCTGTCACTATCCTTTGGGGAATATGTCTAATAACTTCTTACATATGAAGTGTGTAAGTTATTATCCGTATAATATATTTTTTATATCGTTTTGTGATAGATTCCAATAAAAAACAAAACAGAAGGAAACAGGAAATGATGCCAAAATCCAATATAATTTTGAAACAATTTCCAACCACCTACCTAGCAGAAAAAGCACTAAAATATGACAGAGAGAAGCAAGAAAAGTAATCTGGATTCACCATTGTCCTGACATTTGAAAACCCACAAAAAGAGAAGAAACAAACAAAGAAAAACTTAAAGTTTCCTTCTAGTCTTTCAGTTAGAAATAGAGGGAAAGGGAGAAGGGGTGTTCTTATCTTCCCTCCACACAATGAACAGGCTTGTCATCTTAAACCTATAGACGTCCAAAGCCACTGAGACGTGGCAGGACATTACCTCTACAGATTGACTCTTCACGAGTCACACACTGTCTTCTCAAACTCTCTTCAGGGAGGAGGCTGCCATAACTATTCTCTCTTATTGTACCATGTTTGGCCCAACTTCTCTGTGCCCAACAAAAATTTAAACAAGTGTTCCCAGATAGACCTCTGTAAAATAAAGGAAACAGGGACATCATGTCCTAGATTTGCTGCTTCTCACCTCCAGCACCTAGAGGCCAGATTAAATCTTCCATGGTCAAGGACTCTCATAAACATATTGCTGTCTCTCTTCCTGGAGAGGGACACAAATGTGGCATTAGAAGCACAGTCCAAATAGGGAACCTAACTTCTCACATTTTTTTCAAGCACTCTTCATCAGATCTGAGAAGTTTGAAGCCAAAATCTTATGTCTCATCTCTCCCAACTACACAACTTGGTCCAATACAAGTTAATACCTTGGGTCACAAACCTGGCTTCTCTCATCTCTCTGGATCAATTTGTCTACCACAAAGACCCTATCTGATCTAGAAAAAAGGCCATGTTTCAACACTCTGTTTCAAAACCTTCTACTTCAAAACCTCTACTACCTCCCTTTCTTATTTTTATACACTTTCTTCTTCTCCCCTTATGTGGGCAGTAGCCATGAGAAACGGGGAGAAAGCTGCTGGGCCTTGCTCCACTCTTGCATAACTGCATTCAGTTGCCTTGCACTAGGGACAGCTCGCATACCCATTTGAGAACCGATTTCCCTTTGCTGGAGACCAGATTTGGCTTCCCAGATCAACTTGGAAATGCAACAAAATGTGATACCTTTCTAAAAGCCATCTATCCTTGACACAAATACGAGGTGCCACTTCAATGAATGATTCATATCTGTCAGCATCCTCTATTTTTTTAATACTTCAATTGACTTCTAAATGGTGAACAATGACAACATCTACTTTGCCATCATTGGGTGCATAATGCATCTGCCCCCTGGTTCAGATGAGTGGTAAAGGGCCAGCCTACAAGAGGAATTGGGCCCACAGACCAGCCTGCATGCAGGACTGTGCCCACAGACCTCTTCATGTGCTGGTCCAGTGCAGGCACTCCATGCAATTCATACCATAGACTGGCCCTGGGTGCTGTGTACACATGGCATATAGCAGATACTGGCACCAGCTCCAACCCCATTTACAGTACATGGACCTTGTCCAAAGCACATGCTACACACTGTGCCTCGGCTAGTTTGGGGTGCATGCTGCATGGGGCACCCATGCCAGACAGGCCCTGTGCACTGGGACACAGAGGGCCAATCTGTAGGCCCAATCCAGACTGGCCACTGATCCTGTGTGCAGAGCTGGGATAACACATGCCACATGCAGAATGTACTCCCAGACTGGCCCCACATGCCATGTGTAGCGCACTCCCCAGACCACATACAGCATATGCCACATATGCTCCAGCCCTATGTGGCACTCAATGCAAAGAACAAGGCTGGGGCATATGCTACATGTGGTGCCCACACCAGACCAGCCCTGCAAGCAGCACCTAGCATGCAAAGCCAGTCTATGGACCTGATGTGGACCAGCCTCAAATCTATTGTGCAGGACCAGTGCAGTGCAAGTGTCTTGTGCAGCACATACCATGACTTGGCCCTATGTGCCTTGTGCACTGTTCATCTCTATTCCAACCACCTTGCCATATGCAGCCTGCTCCAGACAGGCTCTGAGTGTCATATGCAGCACATGGGGCCTGTCCAATATCCACAGGCAGCACTGTGTGTTGAAGGATACAGTTCCACAGGCCATATCTGACACCCCTACTCTAATACATAAACACTAAACAAAAGAAATTAAGAATAAGAATTTTCCAAGATTAGCACTGAACCAAGTTGTCTTCTCCTAAATGTGAATATCACTTAGGGCCTTGTTACATGGTAATTTTGTGCAGCTCCTGGAGCTCTTAACCCCTGGACTGACCAACATAGATTCACAGAGCCGCAAGGGACCTCAGTGGGCCATCTAGTCCGACCCTCTGCCCCTGGCAGGAAAGAAAAGAAACACCAACCCTGGGGTCATATGATCCCAGCCAGGTGCCTATCCAGTCTCTTCTTGAAGACCCCCAAGGATGGGGCGAGCACCACCTCCCTTGGGAGCCCATTCCAGATTCTGGCAACCCTGACCATGAAGAACTTTTTCCTAATGTCCACCCTGAACCTTCTCTCCAGTAGCTTACGGCCATTGTTCCTTGTCATTCCAGAGGGTGCCCTGGTGAACAGATCGTCACCTACTTCATGTTGCTCTCCCCTTATGAAATTGTATGTCGCCACAAGGTCCCCTCATTAACACTTTAAAGTGGTTTAAAGCACTTAAGGCTCAAAATTACACCACCCCAGGGCAGGATTATTTTTGACACACACAACTTAGCTGCTGTTCCATTAGAGCCACTCCCCACAGATATTAAAGGTGTGACTGCTCCAGACTCCAAGCTAGCACTAAGCCAATCAACATTTCTGTAGATCACACTGTAAGCTGTAACAAGGCCCTCATACAGCACATTCTTGTAACAGTGGAGATACATATGTGTTAAAGAATACTTAATTGCCTATGGTTAAATTGTTTCTATAATGTCAAAAAAATCCAACTTCTGATTTTTTAGAGCAGTTATTCTCAATCAGAATACCACAATGCCCTGTGATGCCTTGAGATCTTGTTATGGGTGTATAACAGGGAGTTTAGTGCTCCTGTTACTTTAAGAGGACAAAGGCTGCAGAAAATGATCAGGTGGCACTCAAGGGAAGATACCTAACCAGTAAGGGGGCCAGGCCCAGAGAGAATATTAGCCCAGAGCCTAAGCTGGGGCAAGGAGTCTGGCACTGGAGGCCATGAAGAAAGGGCTGCTCAGAAAGAGGGCTGCAGAGATGCTCTTGACTCACACCAGGGATACACCTGGCCCAGAAGCAGGACAGGCAAGTAGCATAATGTGGACTTGCCTAGAGAACACCAGTGGTTTGGGATTGGGACTAATGAGAGAGGTTGGAGGTCCCAGAAAACCCGGGAGCAGAGCCAGATCTCAGGAGAAGGGGCTACACAGAGCCCAGTGCCCAGATGGGGACAGAGATGGGGCTAGAGAGGCCACTAAATTGATTGAGCCCAGAAGTATGGCAGAGCTTAGGAAGTGATTGATTGGTAGGGTGCGAAGTGATTGATTAGTAACATCTGTAAGGCTTGGGCATGGCTTGAAAGGGAGGCGATGAGGCCAGAAAACTAGCTCTTAAGGCAATGGAGCAATTACACTATAGGTCATGAGTGGATGAGACCTCACTCAGGGATCCCTGGGGCAGCCTCCCTTTTTTAAATATATATTTACATCAAGGCATGGCAGGAAAGCAGAAAGCGGTGGCTTTGAGAACAGAATGAAACAGAGGCTAAGGGGCCACCAAGATGCATCACAGCCACCCCTGGAGCAGGCCTTTGTTACAGGGTGCCACACAACGTTAGCACTGTTAGGTGTGTAAACATGATTCACAGATAAACCCAGATATTTCAAATAGGAATAATTAGCAGCAAACGTATTCTGACCTTTTGTGATCATTCTGAGTTCTTTGCAAGAGAAAGACTGCTCTGTTATTTTTCTGCAGTCAAAAAACAAGTACAAACTAAGAGCTAGCATGTTTCAAGGAGTGCCTTGGGCCGAAGGAGGGGTGCCTTCGGCCTAACAAGGGGTGGTTGGGTCTAGAAAGGTTGAGAACCACTGCTTAGAGTGACCATAGAACTGGTTTCTAAACTGGAAAGGCAGAAAGATTATGCATATGTTGTTTAGTACATGTGCACAACATAATGTAGGTGTTTAAGCATGTCATTATATATATATATATATATATATATATTACACATTAATGGATATATGTGTAATCCATAACAAAGCTAGAAGTCTGTTACATAATAGTAACAGTGAATCAAACTGTTTCCCTTTGCCAGCCATGACCTGAAGCTTGTGAAAATAAATAGCATTAACTCACTTCACCATAGTTTCTTCTTTCTATCTCACTCATGAGAGAGAAAAGTAAGACTAGTATAACAAAGGGAAGGCATTCTAGAGGACATATTTTCACTACAAATTATTATTTCATAAGTAATGTAGGTACCCTAAACTTTTCATAAAATTTACCAAACTTTATCAAAAGATTTTGCAGACCTACCCTGAGATGTCTTGGAGAAGATGCAGGCAGGTAGGGACATACATTCTATGGTAATCATTCAAGGACTGGTGGTCACCCTTTAAAAATTTGACCAAAAGAGATGCCTCTTTTTCAAAAGATATTTATTTCACTTCATTTCCTAAGAAAAACTGAGTTTCATGCACCTAGTAAGGTTTTAAACAGTACAATCAATTCATGCATGAAGACGTGATGTTGCTAAGTTCTGGAAAAGAACGCCCTCATTTACTTAAAGGCTTTGGCCTTTAAGAGACATTATAGTTTTAAAAGCTAAAAGCTAAAACTATACAACAATGGCTGGGGAGCTAAATAAACCTTGTGTTTCAAAGAACCTTGTGTTCCTATGGAATTGCCAAGACTTTTTCTTTTTTTTCAGAAGCTTCTTAGTTTTAGTACACATGTTATATCCAATTATTGTTGTGTTGTATTTCCAGTTAAATAATTACTGCACTGTAACAGACCCTTGTTTAACACAGTATGCTGTCATGCCCAAGACAAATGTCTGATCTACCTTACAAATTACTATAAACTGAGGAACAACTCCTGACTTTTGCCATTTTAAAACCTGAAGGTATTACTAATAGTCAACAGGGTAACCTACATGGATATGATTTATAAACATTGCAAAGTAAAGGGAGATGATATTTTGACAGTTAACATAATTATTATAACATGACTTCTAGCTTCAAGATTTTATTTACCAATATACAGACAACACCCCTGCCATAAGGAGCTTACAACGTATAACAGAAATTAGAAGAAGGGCTTTGACCAAGAACAGGCAATTCAACAGTGCTTTTAGCTTACTGTCTTGTTAATGCTAGAGTTTAAGTGGGATATTTGTTCCCTCTATTCATCATTTTATTAGGAAAATTGAGGTTCAAAGGACTAAGATGCACACACTTTTTCCAGACAGTATTAATATAACCTGAATGTGTGGATTACGGTATTAACGGCTGCATCTATTAAAAAGGTACAACTATTACTTAAAATATGAAAATTAGTAGTAGAATACCTCAACTACACAAAACGTAATATTCTTTCATGCACCTCTCCCCCTCCTCCCCCGCCCCAAACACATACACAATTTATAAAAAGGAAAATTTACCTTTAAGAATCTGCGGTGGAAAAATGTGAAAATATATTTGGCCTAGCATTTGCGCTGTCCATGAAAGACCTTGGCATGGATGCCTGTTAGAAAAAGGTCAAGTAATAAGTAACTCAGTATTCCTTAAATTTCCAAGGCTATATTATTATTTTATAATCACTCATGGCTTAGCAGGATGCATAAATATTAAATAACTATTCAACATTTCAAAAACTTAAACAAGCTCTGCTTCTCCTCCAATCTATACATCCTCCCATGTCCCAAATCATCCTAACTCTTTGCATGAGAATGTTTTATCTCTGCAAATATTTCCTGAATACTATAAGACTATCCTCTGGTGACTGAAGTACCAACTTTCCCAATGCTTCCCTCATTCTATCACATCAGTTTCCCTAGCTTTTATTAAAAGTTCCTTTAGCCTTACTTTAAAGTGTTACGCTTTAAAAATGGTCCTAAATTTAACACACACAATTTACAGAATATGGACAACTCACATTTCTCCACTATTACATTAAACAAATACTCAAAACCTCTCTCCACATACTTAATACAAATCTACAGTAATAGTAAAAAAAAAAAAAATGGTTAAGATTAAATTCAATAGGTACCATAACGTTGCAATGTGGCTTTAAGCATCATTACTATTTTTAGACTATGAACTATAGTAACATTGTTACCTTCAGTTGTCAATAGAAATTAAATGGATGTCATTATATCAATAATTATGACATAAAAATAAAGATAACATACATGAAAGGTTTCTTGCCTGAAAACTGACCTTTTCAAGTTTATTCCAGCAATTTACTGGCTCCTAATTACAGCTCAATATTCCTCAGCTAACAGCACATGAATAATAATAAAAGAGGCTAACAGCCATCACAGCTGATTTAGAGGTTCAAATTCTTTGCTGTAGCAATGGAGATGGTTTTTAAAAAGGCAAAATGCCAGTCATGAGATCCTATCAGACTATTGGTAAAATACTGAGAGCAGCACTACAGCAATTCAATCAACAATGCAAAAAGCTGACAAAGAAAGACAAAAAATAAAGACTTGCACTACTTTGCAGTTTACAGGCTTTTGTTATTAAATTGTGCTGTCTAACTAAATTTCACCTGGTGTTGCAGGAAAATTCTAGTTTTTGCTTTTAGGACAAGCTCTTAATATGCAAGTAAAATGTAACATTAAAACCCAAAAAACCATAGCGTGTATTTAGAAAAAAAAACAGGACTAGTGCAATGAGCATACATTCTAAATCTCTTTAAACAAACAATAATAAGGATTAAAGTGATTATTGAAAGTGAAGATCTTTGGTAATATGAGGCTGTTATTCTGCAAAGCTTAATGCCAGCTTTTCCCAGCTGCTATTTTTAACTAAATTATTTGTGTTAAATTTGAAATCTACTTGGGAAATAAAAACCTCTCGGTTCGTGCTAATTGTCTTTCGCTCAAACGCATAAAAAAAGGTAATTTACTGGATTAGATTACAGAAAATCAGCCTCTTTTTTTTCCATTTTAAACAACCCAGAATGAAACTCATTTATAAACAAACAAGCTGTACTGTTGTTAATTTATTAATGAACTTCATGTAGTATATAATGGTATCATCAATACCAAAGACACTCTAGTTCATCTAGCTAATCTGAGTTCTGGGAGTATAAAAATAACCTGATTTTAATCACTACAATAAAATGTAGAAGTAAGTGGGCATACAACATTTTAAAAGCTCATCAAGATAGGTGGTTGACAAGCTTTGAAAAATTGCAATATAGCTTCTGTAAATCTGTGGTAGTTAGTATTTTTGTTGGTTTTTAACTGAAATGAGAACAGTTAACCATGTTTAAAAGGAGGACAGATGTTAGATTTTCAAAATGCAGATTATGCTCACATCAACACTATTTCTGCACTCTCTCTCTCTCTCATCAAGGAGGCCCTCTGCAAGCTGGTGGACAGACAGCTGCTTTTACATGTAACACCATGAAGGGCATGGAAAAGGGGGTGAAACAGTGTCCTTCCTGGGAAGGCCACATACCTTTGCACTTTCACCATTTGATTTTCATATGTATATAAATTTTAAAGAGTCTCTCTGTCTGTCGGTGCCTCTCTCATATGCACACAATTTAAGTAATAGGAAATAATTAGATATCAGTCATTATTTTTGCCTGTTGCCTTTTGTTGTCAAATTTTGCTTTAGTGACTTTTAATCTCTTACACTTATTCTTCTACCAACCCATTTACACCTACATCCTTTTCAGAGACATGGGAAACAGCAGATAAGGGAGGGTTCCTTGTCTCTTGGGCTAGGGAGAGACATTCAAAAAGCTGGACCCTGAATTGATTCAACCTTTGCAGGTTAATCTAACCTGCCTAGGTTAAACCAGGTTGTAACAAAACAGATGTCTCCCCTGGCCTGAGAAAATGCAGGCACATGCCTGCAGTTGCTAAGGCCAGGAGCTGGGGGGTGCTAGAGCATGCCCTCGGCTACAGGGAGCTGTGCTGGAGGTGGGGAGGGGTGGCCAGTCAGGGCTGAACTGGCCAGAGAGGGGTTTAATTCCCCCTCCCTGTCCCGCCAGCAAGGACCCAAGCTGGGTCTGCTGGGCACTTCCCCCTTGCTGTTGCTGCAGGGGGCCGCCACAGCCACTGAGGCATGGGGGGCAGAGAGTGAAGTTATTCTCCTCTCTACCCCCACTGGCCCGGGGGACTGCAACCAGGTCTGCCTGCCCCAATTGCCGCTGCTGAGCAGCAGAATAAGCCCCCTGCTGTCCCCTCCACTGGACACCAGAAGGAGAGGGAATTACCAGCACTGCGCAGCGCTGCTTAGGGCTGAGGTCAGGCTGAAGGAAGCACCCCCAGCCCCAAGGGAACCTGCCTCCTCCAAGGGTCCCTGCCAGTTGGCAACTAGCCCCGAGCCCCCCCAGGTGGAGGCTGGCTGGGGAGCGGGCTTCCTGGGCCAGCTCGGAGGTCCCAGTGGGCCCCAAGCCTGACAATCACCACTGCCATGTCCCCTGCCCTGTGCAGCACTTAGGGCTGGAGCTGCACAAGCAGCTCCAGGCTAGGCGGGACGAGGCATTGTTCTGTCCCCAACTGCCACTGCCATGGCCACACCATGCTGCTCTGGGTGGGAGGGTGGGAAGCTTCTGCCCCATGTGTGGAGCTCTGCCTACAGCTCCCAGATGCCTTGGAAGGTGGAAGGCACCCAGGTGGAAGGCTTCAGTTCGGGAGCTGCAGCCAGAGCTCCACATGTTGGGCAGAAGCCACTGGGCTGAAGCTCTGCCCCCCCCCCCCCCCTCTCCCCCCGCC
>NW_005842528.1:116396-140327 GCF_000455745.1 Alligator sinensis
GTTAAACCAAGAAGGGGTCTGGATGAGACACTGCATCTCCCATCCCTGCCCCCCAAGGGGCCCTGCCAGCCGGTGTCTGGCCCCACCAGATGGGGGCTGACTGGGGAGTGGCCTTCCTGGGCCAGCTCAGAGGTGCTGGCAGGCCCTGTGCCCAGCAGCCACCACTACCACACCCCCTGCCCTGCTGGGCCAAGCCAGCTTCCCCGCACCTGCAGCAGTTACTCCTCCCATTCCTGCCACTCCTCACTTGCTTCGGGAGGTGACAGGAGGAGGGGAGCTTGAACCCAGTGGCTTCTGCCCCACACATGGAGCTCTGGCTGCAGCCCCCAGACTGAAGTCTTCCACCCGGGCACCTTCTGCCTGCCAAGGCACCCGGGACCTGGAGCCGGAGCTCCAGGCACAGGGCAGAAACACGCCCCCGCCCCCCCCCCCAGCAGTGTAGCACATCCATGGCAGCAGCATCTTGGGACAAAACAGCCCCCCACCCCAGCCAGCCCATAGCTATTTGTGCAGCTGCAGCCCCGGGTGCTGCACAGGGCAAGGGGTGTGGCAGTGGTGGCTGCTGGGCACAGGGCCAGCCAGCACCTCCGAGCTGGCCCAGGAAGGCCACTCCCCAGTCAGCTGCCATCTGGTGGGACCCGACATCGGCTGGCAGGGCCCCTTGGTGGGGAGGGATGGGAGTTATTCCCCCTCCCTCCAGCATCCGGCTGAGGAACAGCATGGGGCTTATTCTGCTGCTTAGCAGCAGTCAGAGTGGGCAGACTCAGTTGCAGTCCCTCAGGGGCAGTGGGGGTAGAGGGAAAAATAACTTCCTGCCCTCTCTGCCTCAGCAGCCATGGCAGCCCCCAACTGCAGCAGTGAGGGAGGGAAGTGCCTGGCAGACCCAGCTCAGGTCTGTGCCAGTGGGACAGAGAGGGGGAAATTAAACCCCCTCTAGCCAGCCCCCAGCCCATGACTGTCCCTGCTCTGGCTGGGGAGCAGAGGGGCAGGGACAGCCCTGCTGTGCTAGATCAGAGAGTCCAGCCCAGAGACCATGCCAGGATGCTGGGGGACTCTGGTTTGAAGTTAAACCAGGAAGGGGTCTGGGACAGACATTGCATAAACCAGTTTGAGCCAAATCAGTTAAGTCTGATACTACTTTCAATCAGGTTTACCTCAAACTGATTTTGGCCTTTTTGAAACTGGTTTATGTGCACTGAACTTCTGTTCTGTTACAGGTTTAAACCAGTTTCTGATCACTTAAACCGGTTTGTGTGTAATGTCTGCCCAACCCCTGAAGGTAATACTTATTAAGGTCATTCTCTGCATGATTTAGGTCACAGGTGGTCAACCCTCAGCCTACAGACCCATGACATCCAGCTCACAGGGTTCTCCACAGGTTGGGAAATGTGATGGTGGGCGAGCAGTGGAAGTTACACATGGCCAGATCCAGCCACACCCGGGACACTGACACACAGCAGGATTGGAACAAGGCCTACACACCACAAGTCCAGATCAAGCCAGGCCTCCTGCTCCCTCAGCCCACTCTTCCCCCCACCTCAGAGCCGGGCCACTCCACCCCTGACCCCTAGCATATCCAACCCTGATGCCCACATCTAGAATACCTAGTAAGCTTTGGGAATGAACCTGAGCAAATGTGTGGAAGGCTTAGTGACCTCACCAAAGCTTATTATTTATTGTTCATTATTTGTATTATGATATCCCACAGAGGACTGAGTCAGGCACCCAGGGCCTACTGGGCAAACACTGTAGAGATCCAAAATACAAAAGACAGCTCCAAAGAGCACATGGGTCTTGTTTTATGACTAAAGCACAGACGGCATGCCTACCTGTGCCCCTACTACAGTGCCGTTGTTATCGCACCATCATTTAGGATTTCCTTTAGGAAGTCCTAAATGATAGTGCAGTAACAGCCATTATTAGGCCATGCTGACAGCGCATGGTTATTTTTAGCCACTATGTCACTGTAGTGATACACTATAGTGAGGGAGTGCATCAATATGACAATGTAGCTGCTGCATCACAATTTGCGCCTGCCAAAGCTACGTTGCCCAGCACTGTAGGGCATGCCAAGGCAAGCCAAGTCTCTGCTGTTGGCAATGAGCAGAAGGCAGCACAGGGAGCAAAGCACAGGAGAGGGTGCAGCTCCTGCCACTAGACCCATACCTGCTGTTGGATGCATGGTGTGAGCCAGGTGTCTACCACTGGCAATTTGAAACTGGCTTCAGTGCAGTACAATCAGCTGTCAGTCCCAGCCACCACACCATACCAGAGTCCTTAATAAATTATCTCTGTGGAGCTGTCTAGTGATAGCTGAACACATGTTACTTGGTACAATCTGGAGATAGACCTCCTGGGGAAATTCATAATTTTGCTACAATATGATCATACTTAACATGTTTTATTGCTTGAATGTGTGGACACTCATGTTTTAAATGCAGTTAATGCGTCTTCAATGTAATGTTCTCTGTGTTCCATAGAGAGGTAGTTCTTTATGACAATGCAGATCTCTTTGGAAAGGAAAAGGTATGGAAGAAGTGGGGCAATACTGCACTTTCCTACTGTTTTAATTCTACAATAATGCCATCTCATAACTTACATATATGTTAGTCATAATAATTATGCATTGATAACATCTGTGTACCAACTATCATGTCCTTGATATATGCCATGTAGAACAGAAGAGAATTTATAATATTTTAAGGAGTTTATACAATCTTCACTAGAACTACAGTGCAACTTCATTAAAACAAACCCTCTCTGGGACTGAGAAAAGTTCATTAAACAAGGATGATCATTACAAAAGGGTTACTCAGTTTGCTTTGTCATAATAATTTAAAAACTGGTTCTGCTGTTAGGATTGTTAGAAGCGGGGGGTTATTATAACCAGGGTTTGTTATGAAGTTGTGATGTGTTTTAAAATCTCTTCAACTATGCATGCCAGTAAAAAACTACTCTCTCTCTCTCTCTCTCTCTCTCTTTCACACACACATCCACGCACATGGGCACATGTGCACAATATCCTCTCCTATGTGTTCTTCCACCAGCACACATTGCTTGGCTTAAAACGAATGTGTTGGATTCCAGAATTAATCCAGTACATCACTCCAAAATGGAAAGAAAACAAATTAAGGGGACAGAGATCAAAGAAACAATCTAAAGGCAACAAGCCATTCACCAAACTAAATCAAGATAAAAAAGTTTTTAAAAATTCAAGACTTTTCCCTCTTTATATATATTAGTATATATGTAAAGCAATCTTATTCTTCTTTGTTTTATTCACATGTCTTCTTATTTTTACTTCTTTGGCTTAGATATTCATAAATCAAAAAGTGATGTTTATTTTGTACAGAGTTGATTGACATGGCATGTGTAAAAAGCCATATAAAAATTCTCCGGGCCCAAAGGATTCATTTTGCATTAGAGTTTGTGGTAAAGAAATAAGAAAAGATATGACCAAATACCAACGTGAGAGCAAGCCGTGCTCATAGCATGGGGAGGAGGAGTGATGGGCGCAGTTAGCAGCGTTCCCGCTCGGGTTGATTGGCAGGGGCGGGCAGACGCTGCCCGGTTAAAAGGGGAGCACGCCAAAACAACGGGGGGGACCCGCGTAATATCGGAGAGGACTGATCACCCTCACCGGAGGTCCTGCGTCCGCGAAAACCTGGACGGCCCCATCACGATTTGGTATACCCCCTGAGTATGCTCAAGAGCTCCCGAGGAATCGGCGAATTAGATTCCAGACACAGCTGTACGAGATTGTTGCCTGAATAGTGAGTAAAGGTGATTTTTCTTATCTTACTGCCTCCCCGGTGTGTTTCTGTCAATGGAGGGAGAGACAGAAGAAGGAGGAAAGGCCCAAACCCTTTTGTCCCCGACCTACTTGAATAGATTGGGCTCAGCCACCCTTAGGTTGCACAGAATTGTCCACAAAAGCCAAAAGGCTTAAACAGTATCCATGCATAGGGCTGGAGCCAGTGCATGTGCTGAATGCAGCTCATGGAGCCAGTCCGCAGCACGCACTACATGACACCCACACTGAACTGGCCCTGCCCTTTGGATCCAGTGTGTGCGCTAGTCTGTGGGTCCACAGACCAGCCCACACCCTTCATTGGCCCATGGGGCCAGATAAATTTAACACCCATGGTCCAGGAGAAACAAGAACAAGTTGACTATTTCAGCAAATAAACAAATTCAAGATTTAGGGCCACATCTTACTAGGTCCTCAACAGTAGGGGTGTATGAAATGGGCCATATTCTATTCGGATTTGGCCTGAATTGGGGACAGCGATTCAATTAATTGATTTGGATCACTGTCCTGATTCAATTTAGCCGAATCCTCCCCTTCTACGCGACACTGATCCTCCCCCTCTATGCGACACTGGTGAGGCCACAGCTGGAGTACTGTGTCCAGTTCTGGGCACCCCACTTCAAGAGGGATGTGGACAACATTGAGAGGGTCCAGAGGAGGGCCACCCGCATGATCCGGGGACAGCAGGGCAGACCCTATAATGAGAGGCTACGGGACGTGAACCTGTTCAGCCTTCACAAGAGAAGACTGAGGGGGGACCTGGTGACCGTCTATAAACTCACTAGGGGGGGACCAGAAGGGTTTGGGGGAGACCTTGTTTCCCCTAGCGCCCCCTGGAATAACAAGGAATAACGGTCAAAAGTTGTTGGAGAGTAGGTTTAGATTAGACATCCGTAAGAACTACTTCCCAGTCAGGGCAGCTAGGATCTGGAACCAACTTCCAAGGGAAGTGAAGCTGGCTCCTACCCTGGGGGTCTTTAAGAAGCAGCTCGATGCCTACCTGGCTGGGGTCATTTGAGCCCAGTTTTCTTCCTGCCCAGGCAGGGGGTTGGACTTGAAGATCTACAAGGTCCCTTCTGACCCTACTTCTATGATTCTATGAATCCAAATCCGAAGATTCGATGCCAATTCAGAGAATCAGTGATTCAGCCATAGATGCAGCTTTAAATGTTTTTTCTACATACCTCAAGGTATCAGATACAGCTCGTGAATGCTGCTATGCGAGGGAAGATGGAATGTCCCACAGGAGCACCGTGGGGTGGGGGGACAGGGGCTGTGTGCTTGGTGGTGAACCTGGAATTGGACTGGAAGTACTTCTGGTCCACTTCTGGGTCCACCCCCCTCCCTCCCCCCATCCCCAGTGCCTCAGCGATAAGCTATGGGGGAATCCCAGGTGCCCCCCCAGACCCAGGAGGCACCAGTTGCCAAGCCGGGAGTGCTGTCGAATGTGCTAGGGACCCCACCTCCACGCTTCTGGGGGATGCTCCATCCACCCCATCATCTCAGCGTTCACGAGCCACCTGATACCTTGAGGTATGTAGAAAATACATTTGAAGCTGTGTCTATGTCCAAATCATCAAATCTTTCCAAATCTTTCCGAATTGATTTGGAGGGTTCCAATTCAATTCAGAGAGATTAAAGGGTCTCCTGATTCAATTTGGATTCAGAGATTCGGCCACCGAACTGGGCCGAATCTCTACTGAATTGAATCAACAACCGAAGCTTCGCACAGCCCTACTGAATAGCTTCTGCAGGGTGTTAGACACCCTCAACTCCTACTGACCTTGTATGGAATTGAAGGTTCTCTCCTTTAGTTATTTCTAGCATAGGCCACTGGACAAGAAACCTCTCTAGAAAGAGGGGTTTACTTCCCAATCACGTTTCTCTGTTAGCATTTGAGCTCATGCTGCAGGAAAAAAACTCCAAAAATCTTTTATGTACACTATTCTATATTAATCATATTAAGCACCTAAATGAGTCTTTTTACACCATGCATTTTAGATATAAAAGGTTTACATAAACAAACAACAGAGCCTGTGTCTATAAGATCAAGTTCATCAGCCCCACTAAGTATATCATAAAGCATCTCTTTACTGTGTTGCTCTGAGTCAGCTACCTCCTAAAATGAAAGCAGCATATCTGTCACAGTACAGCACTTGGGGTGAACTAATTAGTCTGTCCTGAACCCAATTAGCCAATCTGTACTTCTGAGGCTGCTTCCAGTACAGAAAGCAGCCTGCGTGGAGCAGCACAGTATGCTTGAGGGCACCACCACCAAGGACAGTAATTTTACCTTACAGACATGGCCAGACTATACTAAATATTAATCTGTGCCTTCTGCTCTTCCCAACACACAAAAACACTGTGGCCAAGTAACCAGGTATAAGCAAGCAGAACTGAGCCATGGACTTGTTGTCAGCTCAATGCAAGTTCAGAGCCTGCGCCTATACAGCAAGATTAAGACCTTCTGATGGGGTGCTTCCCATGCATGAGGTATTCCTCAACTTCAGAGAAATTCTCCATTTGCACAGCAACACAAGACCACTGCATTGAGACAGTATGCCTGCTTTAAGGGTACTTGTCACAAAGTGCTTTTCATGAGTTAAGTAAAAAAAGATTACTGAGAAGCCAGGATAATGGATGCAGCAGATCCAAATTAACATTCAACAACAACACCAATATACATTAGGGTACAGGGAAGAATCAGTGGAATCCAAAATGTCTATACAGATCATGCCTAACTGAAGATAACTGAAGATCATAAAAGTTATCATCTCACATAGCTAATATTTCCTATTCCTAGAAATCTGCCTAAAAAGTTTGAGGGGGGAAAACAACCAGAAAAAGTGGCATCTTAGAAGAAAAGAATAAAACATGCAATAATATCATTCTATGCAAATAGGGTTGTATTTTAATTGCCCTAGTTATTGTGCTGTGTATTATGTGTGCTGTTCATCATGTGTACTTTTATGGAGTCACATTACTCTTTCCAGAGAGGTTGAAAATAGGATTCCATTAGACGCACTGCTTTGCTTCCCTCTTGTGAATTGGTTTTGCAAAATTGGTATCAATCAGCATAAAAACTTCTTAATCATTATAAACAATTTTCCAGGGAAAATAATGACCTTCAAATGAAGGAAATTAATCAAGGCATCCAGAAGATGTGAGAGTTCAGAGAATGGAATTATTTCATTTCATGAACTACTTTAACTTTTTTGCTATATCTTTTTTCTGATGGAAAAAATGATAAAAAGGACAGAAACATCCAATCACCAGTCGGAGAATATTTTTCACAGAACCACCACTCCACCTCTGACCTCACGGTTCTTATAGTCAAGGGAAACCTATACAATACCTTCAGAAGACAGCCCTGGAAACAAAAATAACCAAGAAAGTACAGAGAGATGTCAAGGTTGGAGATGGTGCCACACCAATCAAAAACTGCACAAATGAAGAGGATTTATGATTAAACATCTTCAAGCTGAGGCTAGGAACTTCACACTTCACTAAAACCATCCTTCAACAGAATGTCTCTATTATATATGCATGTCATGAGGGTGCAGGGTAGAACTAGGCCAGCTTACAGTTGTCCATGGGAACTCAACTGTCCATTTACATACAGTAAAGTTAACATGGAAGTTCCACAAAAACATTTTTCTTTTTTGAGAAAACTTACAGCACTTTTATAAGAGTTTATTTCCCATACGCAATTAATATTTATTGCTTCAACTCCAACTTAATGAGGTATTTTACCTGGTAATTTATTATTGTTTGGAAATCTTCCCAAATCTCTTGATGCTTCAGCAAATCATAATTCATTCTACCTTAAATGTCTTGAAATGAAGCAGCCTTGCCCAGGGGGAATGCATCAGTCCTTTACAGTGGATGGTAAAGCATTTCACTATTTAAGCTGTACTCCCTTTACACACGATTTTAATTCTCAACTACATATTTAATAGTATTGTTTTATTATTTTCTAATAATAAACAAACCTTTTAGTGATAAAACTATAATACTACATTTCATCATGCTAAATTTTCAAATGTTCACACTGTTAGTACTATATCTATATATTTTAATTTGACGGGATTAAAGAATATTTTGGCATTTCTCTTGAGGACACTTGAAGTTTTGTAGGCCTAAAGTAAAGTAGTTTTTTATTTCTTTTCAGCTTTTTATCATTTGGAATATATTTGCTGAGGTTCCGACTTAAAATAAATTCCTTCAGAATTACGATATGATACCCAGTAACTTTATTGCAGGGCTCTAAACTACACCTTTGTCCCTCAGATTCATAAATCTTATAATTAGAGTTCTGACAAATACACAAGGGTGGAATCCCACATGTGCCCTTCCAGTATTTATAAATTAATTGTTTAAAGGAAGGTGCTAAATTATTGATTTCCAGGGCAGATGCACATAGGTAGGGGGTGCTACTATGCAACAAAGAGTATTGGGAAACTTAAAGCAAAACTTCTGAACTCTGAAAATCCACTTGTATTAAATAATATTCACTTTACGGAACAGCATTCTAAAATGTCCCCCAGTAGTAAGAGGAGGGCATTGAGAACTCTATAATAGAGTGTCGTTACATGTTCACTTGCAATGGTTGCAAATTATTGGAATGTTGTGACATATTGAAGGGAGTACACTGGCTAAGTCTCACCTACAGGGAGCAACTTTGCAATACCACAATGGTAATAACGTGCTTGAACATGCATTTTAACTGCACTTAAGTGTTAGATGAATGCATGACATGCAAAGATTCTGTTCCCAGCTCTCCCACTGGTTGGCTTTAACTTGAAGGAAAAATACTGTGTGCCTCACTTTCCCCCTTCGACAAGTTACATTTGTCACACGATCAGGCCCCTAAAAGCCTTCTACAGCCATGCACATGACATCCATGCATGACTGTAGAGCACTTTGAAGTGGCCAATCATGCAAAAAATTAACCCATCTCATATGAAGTATTAGATGAAGGTGCTCTGCTTTACAGCACCTTAGGCCTCAAGCTTGTGTTCCTTAGGATTAATTTTTTGTGTGTTGGGCTGCACTGGGGCTCAGTGGGGAGAGAGGGAGGTTGAGGAAGGGAGCAGCTCCAAGCTGCCAGCTGGGGCTTGCCTGGCTGAAGTGGGATAGAGGTGGGGGTGGAACAGAGGTACCCTGGCTAGGGTAACTGGGGGGACCTGGGCCAGGCCTCTGGGGCAGAGGTGGGCGGGTGGGGGCTCTGTGCCACCCCCACACACACTTCTCTGTTAACAATGGTATAATGGAAAAGGGAGTTTCCTCAAACAATAATGGGTTAAATTCATGCTGCATGGCCTGTTCAGAGAAAGGATGGTGTTGAATCAGAAGTGGGAGCTGGAACAAAGATCCACCAAACATCTCATTAAATATATATTAAATGAAAACAACTTTGCACCTACTGAACCTCATTAGCAATGTCCTGAGGCAATCTGTCTCCCAATGCATGTTAAATGTTACACCTCCAAAAAGATGTCTTCTTATGGAATAATAAGTTTATAGTTTATTAAATCAAACCCTGACCTCCTGGAATTCGAATGCATAGCTTCTTTCACATGCAAAAACAAACCTGGAAAGTCTACCACACCCTGTTCTATTTCCTGCCAAGCTTATTCTGCAGTCGAGTGCTATATCCTATGTGAGAGGAACGGTTCTCAATAACCAAAATACAAACAAAATATTAATATCCCTCACGTATTCATTTCTAAATATAATATTTTATAATATAATTTTTAATAATTATAGTAAGCTGTGGCAATGTGGGGCTCCCTGACTAGCGACAGTGTTAGTTTCCCCACTTGCCTTTGGGCATGCCACCCACTTGATTCATCTGCCACGCCTTGTTCTTAATTAATCAAGTTGTTAATTAAGGCAGGAGGCTGCCCATTCTTGCCCTGAAGCCAGGGGGCACTATCTGGGGCTCCATTCCTCCCAACACTGCAGCCCAAGGCTTGCAGATGGCATCCAGATGACAACGCTCCTGGCCAACAGCCAGGCCAAGCTTAGGCTCATTGTTAGGCCTCAGACACGCACACATTAACACCACCCTCCTCTCACTAGGGCCTCACACACTCCACCCCCTCTCACAGGGTCTCTTTCACACATTGACAACTTATACTGCCTTGCTCCCTCTTGGAGCAGGCCCCTTAGGCCATAGGCCTTAGCTAGCTCATACCTTGGGTGGCAGATGTACCGTCTTTTGGGCCTTTCCCTCACTGGGGTAGTGACCAGCCAATTACCCGACTGGGTCTAACCTTGCCCTGGCCCCTCCCAGGGCAACTCTATAAAGTCACATGCACATGTTGGGCTCCCAGCCCAACGGTTTTCCCCCCTCCCTGGGACTCCTCATCTCCGCCTCCTCACTTGGGCTCCACACCGCCCCCCTCACTGGGGCTTTACATCTCTGTCACTAACTGGGGCTGCCCCCTCATTGGGGCTACTCATCTCTACCCGCTTACTGGGGCTCCACACCACCCCCTAACCAGGGCCACAGGGCTTCCCTCCCCAGTGGGCTCATGTGGCCATAGCTGTGCCAGGCCCCAACTACCTCTCCTCAGGGTCTTGCACCCCACAGGGCTCAGGTAGCTGCAGCTGTGCCTGGCCCCCACTCTCGCTTCTCAGGCTCTTGCCCCGCAGGACTCAGGTGGCCACAGCCGTGCCTGGCCCCAACCACCTCTGATGATGAATGACCCACCCAGAGGTGAGGCTGGGGTTAAGGCGCCCCTACCCATCTTTCACTGGGGTGGTAACTGGCTCCTGCACCACTGAGAGCCCCACCAGGCCACCCACTCCTCTCAGGGTGCAGTTTTAGGTCGTGCCCAGGACCAGGAGCCTCCTAACCATCCCCTACATCTCCTGCCCTTACCTCCAGGAAGTTGCATGCAGCCTTGTAGCCAGGCAATGTTACTGCCTCACCTGCCAGCAGCGAACTGTCCTGTTTATATGGGTGGCCAAAGATCTAAAATGGCCACCGCAATCAAGCACATGCTGGCTGCTTGGCTCTGATTTTAGAGTGGCAGGCACCAACAGTGCCCCACCACACACCTTCCCCCTTAAAATAGTTCCTGAGGGAGGTTTCCCCTGCTGCTTCACCAAAGCAGGCTCCCCTCAGAGACTGTGAAAGCCCTTGAGTGGCTAGCACCCCCAAAGGTGTTCACCACACATCTGCCCCCTTAAAATTGACATTGAGGGGTTCAGCTTGGCTGCCTGCTCTGCTGGCTTTGTCCAGCCTACTGCAGCCCCTGACACATGGCAAGCACCCCAAAGGTGCTCCGACACATAAGCCCCATGAATTAATATTACTGTCACATATGATACTATTTATATATGCATATTTTATATAAAAACACCATATTAACAGAGTGATAAACTTGAAGAAGTCACACACTCAGCAGTTAGGTAATGACAAAAGTGAAGCTATGTGTGTTAACTCTACCCATGTTTGCATACGCACAATACTGGATTATATGATCACCCTCTTTCTGCCTGAATGACTTAACAAATTTGAGTTCATGAGCCATTCCAATGACTTCTCCTTGAATTAAATGACTGTCAACAAAAGTAGCCTTTATCCTTCCTGGAGGACTGGATCCTGGAGAAAATGGCAACTTTTCCAATTCTGAAACAGCAGTATACCGTATTCTATTCCTGCCCTGGGTTGTTGTGAGCTAAAGGAGTTACAGCACTAGTTGCAGACAGGATTAGCCAAGTATGTAGATAACATGTTCACTGTGAAAGACAGTGTAGCTGAATCATATAAGACCTGGGCTTTATCCCAAGTTCTTACTGAAATTGGCTTACACAATCTCTCCATTCCTTATTTAAAAAATAAGGAGACAGCTATCTTCCAGTATCCTATTTCATAGGAATAAACATGGTCACTAATAAATTTCATAACTTTCACAGAACTATTAGCAGCCCTCAGAAGACACAAAATGAAAACTCATGGTCTCTTATGGCAGCATTTCTCAATCCATGGGCAGAATTCCAGCCTTCAAGGGGCTTCTTGGGGGCCCCTATGTCCCACAGCCCCCCTGCCCTGCTCCACACACCCACCCTCTGCCCCACATGCTGTGGGGCTGGGGATTGGTGGTGGGGCAGTGGGCTGGGAGTGAGGGGTACTGGGTCGGGACTGGCCATCAATGTTTACAAATGGGTCCGTGTAATAGTAAGAGCTTTGCTAATAGCAAGAGTTCTGCACTCTGATTCCATAGTAGGCCAGTGAAGCGGCACATAGCCTCCTGCTCCGTGAGCGTGACCAAACCATGAACCTAGATAGTAGAATGTAGTAAAGACCAGGTGTGTTGGATCACGACTCATCCCCAAATTCCTAGTTTGAGATAACCAAATCCCTAGCTCGGGATAACATTATTTACTCCAGACTATATAAGCTGTACATTCTTAAGTTACGATGAGTTCCTCAGCTCTGGCAAGAGTTCCAAGTTGTGCAGAGCCCTGGCGCAGGCTATTGCATCTCCGAGATCGAGACACTCTAGGGCCAGGAGAACCATGCGGGGTGGCGGCTGCCACCTAAGGCTGATGTGAAGTGACTGCCCTCTCTGCTCTGTTCTATCGCCTGCCTCTGCGAGTATCCTTAAATAAAGCTTTGCAAAAGTGAAAACAACCGTGAGTATGTCCTTTGTTCAAGAGCAGTACCCAGAAGTTCATTCTAAGACAGTCCTGGTACAAAAATGTTGAGAACCCCTGTCCTAGCATATATCTGTATGGCAGAAGACCATGCCATGCTGAAACACATCACACCTACTGGTTCCTGAAACAGAATAGTGTAGCACTGCATGACCAAGCTCTGCCATTTAGAGTTGATAGGTCTACATGCACCACCACACTACTGCAACTACACTGTTTTCTGTCTGGAAATCAGTACACGCAGCCAAGCACCAGATAGGGGAGAGTTGAGAAGGAAGTGCTTAACTCATCGAACACAGCCAGTAGCAGCAGCACAGGCTCAGCACAATATACTCCCCTAATTCGGGCTGCTGTTGTAGCAGCTGTGGCATGGTATCCCTGGGAACTGCCATTCAGGTGCCTCCTCTGAATCTATACCCATGGCTGGTGCCCTGCTCCCACAACCTCCTTTCCTCTACCAAGATACACTACTGGCCTTGTGCTGTATATACAGCACTAATCTTCCCGGGCAGTTTAGTTTCCTATAGCCCCCAAAGTATTCTGTACATAAGATTGATGACATTGCACTTGAAATCCAGATCGGCATGACAGGGCTACCAAAAATATCAATAGGTCTGATGGTCTATTCAACAAAACAAAAAACTGCTACTAATTTGGGTCTCCCTTCTTGCAACCTAAAGCCCCTTAATTAGAGTACAGATTAAAAAGGATGCATCTTATACCTGAAAAGAATGAGAGGATGAATTTGCATCTTAGTTCTGTGGGATTTTTTATACTAGAATTTCTAAATTGGGTAATCATTTTCATGCAAGCATTATAGTTCTTAATGAGTTAAAACAACATGTTATCACACAATGGTGATAGTGAGCTGATCTCATGGTAGTTTATGTAATATATCCATCAGTTATATTCATTTTTATTATCAGCTTTAATTCTTCTGGGTGTGAATTAAGGGTAACTTCTTTTTATTAAAGGGTTTAATGGAATAGCCAAAAGATCCCTCTTCTTGTACAGATTAGACATCGTTAGATCCAACTAGGGAACAGACAAGGTTGCTTCTAGCATAAGGCAACAGGCCAAATGCTTTAATTGCTTGTTTGTGCTGTACATTAGCAAATAACTTTCCAAGTAGGAGAGCTCATTGTGGATTTAGAGGGAAATAGTAATAATGTTTTGTTTTTTTAATTTTGCTTCATTTAGGTCAATATAAATGTTTATGTAAACGTGGTTTTTTTTCAATAAAATTAAATTACAATTTTCATTCCATCAAAATTGTAATTTTCTTAATTTTAATCATATCTGAATCCAAAATGAAATTAAAATAAATATGTATAGATTAAAACTTTTCTACAATTTATATTTCTTGACTCAGCAAAGTGATATGATGTTGTTATTAAGCCATATACTATATGCTGAAGGGATTAAAGAAGAGATATTTGGGTTGATATACACAAGCACAAGCATTTCAATCCAAACCTATCTTAGTCGTATTTGGACTGACAGTCTTCACTTATATAAACCCACATCCAGTACATAAAACTTGTGTAGACAGTCAACTAGCGTATACTCAGGGGACATCTTACTAACCATTCTCCATTCCCCCCACACTCCTCCTCCACCCCACAATAACTCCATATACACTTGATAAAATAAGTGACACACTGGGTGTATCTACACAAGACACCTACTGTGGAGTTGCCTAATTACCCTAAAATGTCACCATCAACATGGGCAATGCTATTAGGTCAGAGATAACTACTTAACTCCACAGTAGGATAGTACTGCCCAACACAAGTTGTATACTACGGTGGAGCTATTTACTCCACCACAATGCACATCCAAACACTGATTGGTGCTGGCTAAGGCACAAGGGTGCTCCAGTGCAGGGCTATCTGCTGGCTAGCCCTGCACTGTAGCACCCTCGTGCCCCAGCCAGCCCCTCTGCAGCACATTGAGCCAGGCAGGAGCATCCCTGGGCTGGCAGGCTGACCCCCCACAAAACCCCTACCAACCAGGACTGTGTCACCCCAGCTTAACATGCTGCAGTCCTGGACATGCATGTAAATGCTGTCCCTGAGAGCAATAAACTCCAGTACAAATTACGCTGGAGTTTATTGCATTGAATTAAATTCCATGTATAGATGTGCCCACTGTTCCTACATAACAGTCTTTTGGAAGTAGAATAGTATTTTTCCAAAACTATCAGAAGTTCAGACTCAAAGGGTATTTCTGGCAAAAGGAGAAATGTTGATTAGTCAAAGATGAAACTTTTTGTGGGAATATGCCATTTACAATAAAAGTTCCATCAGGAAAGTTTTCTGGTGAAAATTATGGAAATCCACTAGAGAACAGTCAAGAGCCAGAGGTCAGAGGTTCCAGTTTAAGTTTCTAATCAGATACACCAAAGCCTTGAACACTTTTGACCTTTCTATGCAAACATCCTAACCTCCAAATTATTCTAGAATTTGTTGGGATCAGTCACTCTCTCCAAAGAAAACTTACACAGTGTTATCCAGTGTGGCACAGGACAATTTTTGAAATCTAAAGAAGTTAGAATGACAGAAAAAAAAACATTGCCTGCCTCACGTGATGTATAGAAAAGCAGTCAGTCAGCTGGGCCCCGAGTAAAAAAAACATTCATATCTGAAAATGAAAATGATCTATTAGAAAGTAATTTCAGTGGTACCAACTGCACCAAAAAGATTTGCTAGAGTCCTTGCTCATGCTACTGTGTGCCTGCTCACTCGCAGTAATCCCATTAGGGTTAACTGGCATCTATGAAAAATTGTGCACCAAAGTGAGGGCGTACCCCAGTGAAGTAAAAGAATATATGATTCTCTTAAAAGCACAAATGGCAAAAATCTCTCATAAAAAGAATGAATATTCAACAGAAAAGATTAGCCCAGACGTGATACAAACATAAGCAGAGAGTAAGAGTCTCTGGAAGGAAGAACCTAAAACCACAAGGCTATAAGTGTAACTATCTCTCTTATGGTAAATACTGGTTAACATGGATAATTAAGACAAATGTAAATTCAAACATTTTGTGGGCTTCTCCAGAGATCTTAAATCTGGGACCCTATCACTTGAATTAAATAGCTTTTGCAGGCATCTCTTGACATACCAGAAGATGATAAAATTATCACTGAACAGCCCTAAAGCACCCTAGCTAAAGAACCTCCCCCAGAAGGCAAACAATGGTTATTACTGCTAACACTTTAAACGTTAATTTTATCCTAGCAATTAAGAAACTTACATAGAGCAAGGAGCAGTAGAGCACAATGATTTCTTCAGAGCCAGAAGATACTTATTAATTGCTTTTTCATGAGCCATACTAGGTACTACTGAAAGCATGTTCTGCATTAAGGATATGGTAAGTTGAAAAGTCAACCTGGAAAATCAGGCAGACTATATTCTGACTGATTTTTTGCTTAGTGTATAATTCAAGAGAGAAAAAAAAAGATCATCATCATATATTACCTTTCAGTGCCAACAGCCTGTGCCTGATAGCGGTGTGCCCTCCACAATAAAAGGGCTTTTAAGTCAACTTCCTAGTCCAGGAGAAATCAGTGATACTGAGCCTAGATATGTTTTATGTGTAAACTGCTTTGTGTACACATATAGACTGATCCTGTAACAAACCATCACAAACAGAATGCAAACTATCCCCACTTTCAGGAATTACAGCCCAGACAACATGCAAATCTAAAGAATATATTCAAGAATAAACCTCACCTGCTGCCTACCACACCTCTTCTTCAAGAACTTCTACATAACAAAACTAATAATAAACCAACTTATTCACAAGCTAAGAAAAATAACTTAAAGACTATGGCAATGCATAGAAAAACAGACTTATCTTGCCTGAAAGTATGACCCTCAAACATGTCACATGGCTTCATATAAACTATTGCTTAGTCTGGAAGCAGTATAGGTGTGTTTGGGGTAGTGCCAATAATGGGTTAATTAGCACTGCTGAGCCAAATAGCATGTTTGAAGGTGTGATGCTAGGCTCAGTAGGTCTATAATCTAGACCTAACTACATGTGGCAGCACTGTCTGATGCTTTCTGCCATAAGATAATGTATGTAATGTGTATGAAAAGGTCAGACAACACGTAGGAAAGAGGAAGAGAAACTAATGAACGAGGAACACCACAGGATATCCAGAGAAGAGACAGACATGCAACCTAAAACCAGCTTATGTGTTTCTAAAAGCAATTTATGTGCAGGAATTTACTTCAGAAACACAAAAAAACCCACTTCTCTGATTGTTCTTCCCCTTTGAAACATATTGGAGACTTGATGTAGGGATTCCTGTTCTCCCCTGTACCCGTGTTTGTTGATAAACTATTAAACAAGAGAAGACAAAAGACAAAGAAAGAGCCCTGTACTGGATGCTTCACGACCAACAGACTATTTATTCTGATCAGCTGTGATGGAGGAAGGCCTCAAGTATCAAGAATATTGTTTACCAATTTATAAAGCACCTTGCTGTTGTTTTAAGACTGCTGCTTCTAGAACAAACAGAACAGCAACACAAAGGGTATTATGCAAACATTTTCAAACAATCATGAAAAGCTAAACAACACCATTAATATACAAGTCTTCTATCAAGCTTAATACTAACTAGCTGCTTTTCAAAACGAAAGCACAAGACTAAAGATAGTAAATTAAGCACTGCCAGGAATTTACATAATGAGAAATGGAGAGTTGTACCAATGAGGACATAAAGAAATCATTGGGAGGGGGAGTTAAATTTCAATC
This sequence comes from Alligator sinensis, assembly GCF_000455745.1. Classification (NCBI taxonomy): domain Eukaryota; kingdom Metazoa; phylum Chordata; order Crocodylia; family Alligatoridae; genus Alligator; species Alligator sinensis. The sequence continues at coordinate 133,643 of NW_005842528.1, forward strand.
AGACTGTAATTATTGACTCAGTTCTCAGATAAAGCATAAGGTGTAAATGACAGAACTGTGAAACATTCTTTTATATAAATACATTTCTAAATTTTGAATAAATAAAAAGAATCTCACTTCTCATGAGTCTGACCTATTTGAACTGTCCTTTGAAGTTACTGTATAATATAAATGTTAGATCTTTTGTCCTTTTTATTTTTTTTTGTCTATCCAATAACTTTATATGGTTACACTTTCACTGTATTATTCACATTGTGTACATACTTTTCCTTTCGTCTACATTAAAACTCTAGCTATAATACACATAGACACTGAAAAATATCTATGAAACTCTAAGCACTCTTGCCTTTCACATTCAGAGGTGTATTATTCATACATTATTTCTTCTTGTTCTCTCCTTTGTTTCAAGTTTGAATATAATATTGATATTTCATATTCCTAAACAGTTCAGTGTTCACCTGTTTAACTACCTATTACAGTCCTTCCAATTTACTAATAATCTCTCCTTTTCAACCATTTGCATTGGCTTTTTTTTAAGCTTTTTTAACTGGATCCTGAAGTTGACAGGTCCGTCTTTCTTTTTCTCCCTTGTTACGATCATCTTCAGCATTTCATGTAATGGATAAATGCCATTTAAGGTTGTATATTTATGGGTGAAAACAGAGTTCATTAAATCCTTTCTTAACTCACCTACTCCCCAACAAATTTGCCCCCAAAATTAGTATGACCTAAGAATTCTTAGGCTTACCCTGAGTCCAAAAATAATCCATTATTTGGGGGAAAAATAGTAATACCATTTTAAACCTAGAAGTTATTAAAAATTGCTCTATGAAATCAGTGTCTGATGTTCTTTCCTTCAGTTTCATCAACATATCCTCTAGCATAAGCCACAGCAAATAAAAAGAAAGATAATTAATTCCATCCTAAAACACACCATTGAGACTTGACCAGCAAGGAGAATCATTTACAAACTGGGCAAAGTAGGATTTTGAGTTTTTTACCCCCATTAAATTTTGAAATACTCTATTCCAGAGGTTCTCAATCCCTGGGCCATGGCCCAGTGCTGGGCGACGGTGAGTCACCTGCCAGACCACAAGTGGCCATGGACCGGCAAACCAGAGTCCCCCAGAGCTGGGTGGAGAGGTTGTGGCTCCTTGTGCAGGGCCCACAGCAACATAGTGTTTGCCTCCCTGCCTGGGCGGTGGGGGTATACTTACCTGTCTGCTGGGCAGAAATTCTGGCCACAGTCGGCTGTGGCTGCTGGGCTGTGGTTTGCTGGGCCATGGCCACTTCCAGGCTGCAGCATAAAAACATTGAGAACCCCTGCTCTATGCAATTTCCCGAATTTTACAAAATTTTAGAAAATTATAAAACAAGGTTTTAAGCAAAAATGCATACTACATATATGTCTTTCCCTCTGGATGGGTTGAGAAGCTAACAGAAGAACCTAATGGACTGTAAGGTAGATAAAAAACTAGCTGGATAGTCAGCTCAAAGGGTAGTAATCAATGGCTCAATATCTACCTGGCAGCTGGTATCAAGTGAAGAGCCCCAGGGATTAGTCTTGGGACTGGTTTTGTTCAGTATCTTTATCAACAACCTGGAAGATAGGATGGAGTGCACCTTCAGCAATTTTGCAGATGACACCAGGTTTGTGAGGAGTAGTAGATATGCTGGAGGGCAGGGCAAGGATTCAGAGAGACCTCAACAAATTGGAGGACTGGACCATAAGAAATCTCATGAGGTCCAACAAGGACAAGTGCAAAGTCCTGCACTTAGGACAGAATAATTTCAGGCACTGCTACAGGCTGCGGATTGACTGTCTAAGCAGCAGCACTGCAGAAAAGGACCTGGTGGATACAGTGGACAATAAGCTGAATATAAGCTAACAGTGTGCCCTTGCTTTGAAGACTAATGGCATACTGGGCTGCATTAGTACAAGTATTGCCAGCAGATCAAGGGTATTCCCTTCTATTTGGCACTGATGAGGCCACATCTGGAGTAATGTTACCAGTTTTGTGTCCATCCCCACTACAAAAAGGATGTGGAGAAATTGGAGGGAGTCCAGCAGAGGGCAAGAAAAATGGTTAGGGGGCTCGGGCACATGACATGAGGAGAGGCTAAAGGAACTGTGTTTATTTAGCCTGGAGAAGAGAAGACTAGGCGGGGGTGGTATATAATAATAGCCTTCAACTACATGAAGGGTGATTACAAAGAGGATGAAGCTAGGCTGTTCTCTGTGGTGGCAGATGACAGAACAAGGAGCAATGGTCTCATGTTGCAGCAAGGGAAGTTTAGATTACATATTAGGAAAAACCTCTCATGAGGAGGGTAGTAAATCACTGGAACAGGTTACCCAGAGAGGTGGTGGAATCTACATCCTTGGAAGATTTTAAGACCCCAGTAGACAAAGCCTTGGCTGGGATGATAGTTGGGTGTGGTCCTGCAGATGAGCTTCTGCAGTGGCTTTCAACCCTAATTTTCTATGATCCTTCTTTTAGCCTCACGTCTTGCTCGGTCTAGCTTGTCTTTTCCATATTATTATACTGATTCACCTAATTGTAAAACCCTGAGCACAATTTGGGGAAAAGGCAGGACGCAGCTGTTGCTGCTTCCCACTCCTCCTAGAACGGAGGGTGAGGAGAATATACAAATGTTCACTTTTACAAAAGAAACTCTCTTTCAAGAGAGATCTTCTAGGTTGACACCTGGAAGATGTACTTCCAGAAGGGACAAGTTTCCCCCAGGAGAAATTTAGTGCATGCTTGCACGCTTGTCATTTCTACTGAGAGAATAGAAATTCTCCCAGTAGAAACATAACACTTGTATGTGGCCAAACTATTCTGTTTGACACTAGATAGTCATCATAACCAGCTAGGGAAGAGAGTTACTACCACAAGACTGGAAGAGTAAGAATGACAGTGAGGAGATATCCTACTAGGTGTAGCATAAGAGGAGACACTGATTATACTTAATTGAGGCACACATTTCTTCAGGAGAGATTCACAGGAGAAGGCAGTGGTTTTAGCATATGTGCTGTTTACCAGTTGTACTTCAGAAAGACCTTTGTCCCCTTAAGCTCTTTATGAAAAATATTTCCTTGTTTTATCACAGAAGTCATTATTTTGAGGCTCTCCTACTGCAAAGATGTATTGCAAATAGAGGTGCACCAGCATAAAGAAAATTGAGTGTATTGGAAATTGGCCTGATGTGGCCGATAATTTGGCCGATAAATACCTATACATGCGTGCAGCCTCAGCGCAGCACGTAGCTGGCAAGGAGCGCAGCCCAGCAGCTTGGAGAGGTGCTTTCAGCTGGTAAGTCTGTAGTGGTGGATGGGGAGCAGGGAGGGAAGGGGTGTGAGGGGTGCAGATCAAGGCCCCTGTGGTCAGGGAGAGAGTGGGGCTGAGACAGGCACTACCCAGCCGAGGCAGGACAGGGTGGGTGTGGGACAGAGCCATAACTCATCTGGGGTACCTGGGGAGTGGGGTGGCTGTGAGAACCCCAGAAGGGCCCAGGGGGTGCTATGCCCCCCAGATCTGTGCAGGGCAGGGGGGTTGCCGCTGTGGGCTGGGGCCAGGGCCAGGCCTAGGCCTGCACTTGTCTCTTCCTGGTGCATGGGAGGTTTGGGCCGGGGCTTTACTCAGGGAGAGTAATGGGGGGGGCTACAGTGGATTCTGGGGTGGCTGAAACCCTCCCTGTAAGCCCCTCCCCACACCACTGCCCGCCCTGAGTGCAGCCCGGCCCAGCCTCCATTGAGAAGAGCCCAGCACAGCCCCAGCCCACAGCCACAGCCTGCCCTGCGCAACCCACGCCCCACACAAATCCTGGGACACACACCCCCTTGCCCTCCCAGGGTACACACAGTGGTGGAAGCCACTACCCCACTCCCTACATCCCTCGGATGAAACAGCTCTGTCCCGCACCCTGCCCTGCCCTGGCTGGGCAGTACCTGCCTCAGCCCTTGCCCCACTCCCTGCCTCACCTCAGGAACCTAGATCTACCCCCACCCTGACCCTTCCCTCCCCTCTCACCTTCCACCACAACAGACTTACCAGCTACACGCAGCTCTCCATACTGCATCAGAAATCAGATCGGTATCAGTCAATATGCCTCCCTAAAAATTGGCTATCGGTATCGGCCCCCAAAATCTTGACTGGTGCACCCCTAATTGTAAAGTTTCCTACTTCTCATACCATTAACATATCCAGGACAGCCTGAAATATACATATTTTCTAAGAGGCTCAGCAATAGACATTAAAAAAAATCTGCGTGACTTGACAAGTGCTTTAGAAGTCTATGAAGTGATTCACATTTGCTGTTTTGCCTCCAAAGCCTGACAATACACAGTCTGCATTTCAGAAGGAATGCATTCTTTCATCCCAAAGAACCATCTAATATTCAGGTTTACATTATTGAAGAATGACCTCTTACTATAATCAGTAACTTCAACGAACTCAGAAGTTCCTAAATGACCATCTTGAGAATGGATAATTTGCCTGTGTTATTGCTGCCAAGTCAAGTTAGAAATCCAGCCTTCAGAGGTGGTTCAGTATGCAATTAATCATCTCCAATAAGCTCCATTTCTTATAGTGTACATTTCATTATGTTTAAAATAAAACTAGCGAGTGATGTGTATGTGCTTCTATAGGCTGAGTACACTAGATACCTCAGGAGTTCTCCTCTTTCCTCTGCTCCCTCCCCCACTGGAACAAGCTTCTCGTGCATTGCATTGCCATCCCTCTGTTCTGTGGGCTCCCTGCAAACCCTAAACCTGAGTGCCTTCAAGTTTGGGGCTCTGTGTGCTACTCCCACCACATACTTGGTGCTCTTTATATGCTCTTTGTCTTTCCCCCATTCTCCATCATGCCAGGGGCTGCATGAGCCCTCGCTTCTGTCCCCATTTCACACCCCACCCCATGCCAGGGGCTCTGTATGTCCATCATGTCCTCTCTCCCAATAAGTGTTGTCGAATTTTTCTGTCCTCCGATGCTCAGGGCCCCATCTGCCCCCTCCCCTAGAACCAGGGATCTGCATGCCACCTCACTTCCCCTTTTCCTTATTACAAGGTGCCTTATTCCCTTTTCATGTCTCCCACCATTATTTCTTTTCTTGCTCTCTAGCATTGACATTTAAACTCTATTGGCACAACATGCAGAGGAGAGGTATGGGCTGGGGGGTGGAAGGGAACTGAAGGGAATTTGTTAACAGCTGTCATAAATGTGTTCTTTATCTATAGACTATTATCTATAAGTTGATAGTCTGCTCAGTAGATGACGGAGGCTCTGTGTATTTTCTTTTTTGTCTTTCCAGTTTACCAACTGTTACTAAAATCAGTAGGATTCTTCCCACTGATGCCTAGACTAGAATATTCTCTGAAAATTTGGAACTGATCAGACGCAATGTTCAGAAGTTGTCACATTACAGACAGAGGAGTGTCATTGTCTTCAAAATAAGGCTTCATTTCACTTGGCCAACAAAAAAATTGCATGTCAAAACATTTCCAGGTTTAAATTGCTGTTAATTTTCTATTCAAGCTGAAACTAAAAAGAATGAGATGTTGTGAGAACGCTATGCTTTTTTCTAAGTGTCATTGTTCTTTAATTCACTATAATTTAAAATTACATGTTTAATAATTTTGTAGAAAGAATTGCTAATGTCACACAAAAGAAAGGGAAATAAGTGCAAAGTAAGGTTATATAGCTTGAACAATCACTAACACCATCTTGTTAAATTTAAATAGGCATTTCTAAAAACCAAAGACTACATATGTGAATAGAAAGTTCAATAAATGATACAGTGCCAAAACTTTAACATGAATACATTTTTCAGTTCTGATTCCTAGTAACTATTGAATAGGCACACATTTAGAGTGTGCTAAGGAAATAAGAGAAATAAGAAAACAGATCCTGTCCCAAAGACTTGGCAATCCAAAAGATGCATGGCTAACTACACAGGAATGATTCAAGGAGGTTGTAATTTTTATTTTCGTTCCCCCTCTAGCCCTTAGAAAAGTATACTTGACAGACTGTCATTATTGTACCAAGATACAAAATGTGCAGCCAGTTAGGTAGGTTTTGCTGTAACAGTCTCCTTTTCTCTTTATGCTGAGAAAAAGAATACGCAGAAAAGAGGCAGAGCACAAGCAAGGAAATTCTTTCTAGATCTAGTACAACAGTAAGTGCTTGAAAGTATGCAAAGCCACAAGATAATGCCATGCCTGACTTACCACTCAGTGAACTGTACAAACATGGAGAATTCTATTAGGGCATGGCTTGGTATCCTACAACTCACAGAACCATTTGATCAAGCCTGCTGGGCTGGGGCTTCGGTGACAGTCATCTTCCCCATGCTACCATGGGGAAAAGCAGCGGTGGCAACTTGATCCCAATGCCTGCCTTCCTGCACCTGAACTGGGTCACTGTGCTCTGCAGCCTAAAAAGGTTGCTGACCAATGAGTTAGGGTGTGGACAGGCATTCTTTTGAAGCACTAAGAATTTCCAGAGAGAATGAGCAGTGCCAGAAAATCATAGCAGGAAATGTGCATACAGCGATTTACTGTATTTACTGGAATCTAAAACAATGGTGGGGTTTTTTTGCCCAGTCGGCAGGGAGGCAGTGTGCATGGAAGGCAGGCTGCAGGGGGGAAGGGGGGGGGGGGCAGGGAGTGAGGAGGCAGGCACAG
>NW_005842528.1:140758-152772 GCF_000455745.1 Alligator sinensis
GGAAAGTGGCAGGGGGGAGACACAGGCACAGAGGTGCAGGCAGCAGGACAGGAACAGAAGAAGGCACAGGGAAGCAAGGGGCAGGGTCTGCCCCCTTTCCCCTCCCCACTGCTGCTATCCCTATCACAGCAGTGGAAGGGAAGAATTTAAGACAGCCTTCCACTAATTCGATTTTATACATGAAAAACTATAACAAATTGATCAGTTTTCATGTATAGAATCTAATTATTGGGGGGAGGGGTCATCTTAAATTCAAAGTTGCCTTGGTAAATATAGTAAATGCCCAGTCATCTGGAGCACTGCAGAGCACTGGTTCTACAGCCAAAGGGGCAGTGTGCATCAAACATAGCATGCTTTGCAGTGGCTCCTATATCTAGAAGTTCCCAAGGACAACTAAGCCAGAGAAATGCATCAATTGTATGGCCACTGGGACAGCCACATGCACCAGGGCTCCACTCCCCATTGTGCTGGGAGTGTAGAGCCACAGCACACCCGTTCACAGTCTATACTGCCAAAAAAAAGGCTCATCAATGTCACTTCCAGCCTGCAATGGACCCTTGTCAATAACACATCTTGCACTTCCCAATCCAGAAGATTCTATTTTAGATTTCATTTTGGAAAGTTATAAGAACCCTGTACTCATGAATTGAGGCACACACTGCCTCTGGTGCAAGGCTTATATCCCTAAGGACCACCTCTTCCACCTGCTCAGCAGCTTGCCTCAAAGGCATAATCCTCACTTTTTACACACACTAATTCTCCAGTAACAGGGAAGGATTTCCTATTACAAGTGGTGGAGGGAGAAATGGCCTCCTGGGATGCTGGAAGACCAAGGCGCACACTGTGGTGCTCTGCATAATTGGCAGGCAGTACATAATCTAAAATCATTATGCTTCTGAGAAGTTACCACTGGAGAGAACTATGATTTCTTTGTGGAGCTACCATGTTTTTCCCACCTGAATGCCAGCACAATACAAGCTTTCTAGGCTTATCTATTACTCTGTCTTGACCATGGATTCACTTGAGTAATTGTCCTGCTTTTTTGTACATTCCACACCAAGGCAAAAAAGGGAAAATGGTATTTCATAAGCATTTTTTCTGTACAATCAATAAATTGTTGATTGACAGGGAGAGGAAATGTGTTCATAGAGAATGAGGTAGGACAAAAAGGAAGCAACACAACAAAAGCTTTTAGTGACAATCATTTGTGTCATCTTGCTCACATTCTACAACTTACGTCAAGGACACATTATTAGAACAACCATTTGTGGCCATTTCAAGCATAAGAATTCTTCATCTTCTGTCTTCAGGGTGCAAAGCATACAAAGGGAATCTGTGACTGTTAGATAGCTTATTTGAAATGATGTGACCTGATGAAATTGCACTTAGCCACTGGCTGAAAAACAAACAGGATTTTACTGTGTTTTGTCAAAAGGATCCTGACTGTTAGAGTAACATAACAGAAATTAGAAATTAAGTGCTAAAATCATTCAAGGAGTTAATGTGAAAATTGGTTGGTTTTTTTCTTTTTCACAAGAAAACACTTTTGTGATGATACCTGCGCACACATTCAAATCACCTGAAAGAATTCTCCCAGGTTTGTTCTCCTAGTAGAAGAACTTACCCAAAGACACCTGAACAGACATTTAAATAATAAGCCCCCTGAAGGACAAAAATCTTGTAGTGATGGCATTGCACAGAGGCTCACTGTGCACACATCTCAGCATGCTCTGCAGGTTCCATCAGTCTACCTAGAGACAGATGCCTGAAGTGCACAGGGCAGCCCTGATTGGCTGACCCAGGCTGCTCTTGGTCAGCCTGCATCTTCCCATGAAACAATGTGGGATAGTAAAGGGGGCATATTCTTATCCCTGCTCACCTGAAGGGTAGAGTCCAGCCTGAGTGACACACTGCCTTGTGGAGTTGGGGGAGGAGGGGCAGGAAGCACCCTGGGATATTGGAAGACTATACTGTGGCTTTTTTCACAAGGGAAAGTTGTACAGACTGGTTGTTCCCAGGTTATTTTTTTTCTCCTGGAGCAGCTATTTTTGCTCTGGTAGAATAATCCTAAATATTTGCATACTTATAGCTTCTTCTGAGACAGTAGCGACTCTCCCAGAAGAAACTGAATGTCTTATACATGGCCAATGTCTGCCTATCTGTTGCACTAAAATGCCAAAAAAGCAAGAACAGAGTTGCCTTGATGCTGAACCACATTTAAGAATTATATTCAAGTTCTTTCCTGGATTGAACTAGCTCTGGTCATGACATTATTTAATATTTTATCTGCTTTTACAAGTGAATTATTTTATTTTTTATTGCAAGCCCCCCTTGCAGCATATAAACCTATACATAAAATAAAATAAAATAAGTTAGCTCAGCTCTAACCAGTATTATTCTCCATTATAGCACAGCAAAGGAGAAGAGCCCCTCCCTTGGTTTCCAGAGCTGCAAGGAATGGAGGCACTGCCAGGTTGGACACAAAATGTGGCCCAGAACAGAACTAGAAGAAGTCCCAGGAGGAGACACTTACCAGAGAGGCAGCTGACTGTCAACTGGTAGACAGGCCAGTGGATTGGCTGCTGGAAGTACCAGCAGGAAAAGCAGCAGCAGCTGTGGAGACCAGAAGGAGAGAGAGAGGAAGAGAGCAAAGCCTCATGGCTGCAACACTCCCAGACAGGGGTAAGAGGAGTGAAAGGCTCCTGTTCTTTTGTTGTGTATTTCTGTTGGACTCCAGTGGACTGTGGAGGGAGTATAGGGATGGTGGAGCTCCCAGCCAACAGTGCCCTGTTCAAACACACAAAGAAACTGAACCAGCAAGCCTGGCCAACCTTTAAAGGGACAGGCCCCGATTTCAACTGTGACTACTAAGAGTGTAAATCCTGCCTATGAAGGAATTACATGTCATCACGGTGCCTCCTGTTATGTAAATAAAAACTCAACATCAAGTCATGGCAGGAAAGCAGGACAAGAAGCAGTGGCACCCATAAGCCCATTTAGGTCAGGGGAATACCCAGTCTTTGGCACCTACCCTGATGCTGCCACATCTATATAAACTGCTATGCTTTCCATTTGATATGGTAATGTTAAAATGCTAAAAAAAAGGTGTTTCAACACATATTTTCTTCTTCTAAAAACCTAATTAAAAATTAAAAGATCCTAGGTTACAATCCAGATGCAGTCTGAGCTTAAACTGGATTTGGCAAATTAGCCCTCAATTCAGTAACAATTCTGCACAAAAAACCTATTTTTGACTATAAAGTTTTTAAATTTTGTGTGTTTACTTTCATTTTACAGACTGTATAGTCACTTGAAAGTAAAAGAAAAGTAATAAAAATTTATACAGAAAGTTGGAAGAATTATTTTTACTCGGCATATTAAAAAAGCCAAACATTTCAAATGAGTTTCTCTTGCTACATTTGAATGTCACAATAATACACCTTCCCATTCACCAGACCCCTGGTCAACTGGCTCAAAATAACCATGGCCTCAATTGTATGCCCTGAAGAAAGCTACTATGTACCCAGCAGAACCATCCACCACAACCTGCTTCTGCTACATGGCCTGAGGGCAGCCATAGAACTATTTGGCCTGAACACAGACCTTGTTTCCATGGATCAAAGAAAAGCCTTTGATCAGGTCAATCACAGCTTCTTATTCCTGACTCTGGAAGCCTTTGACTTTAGGACACTCGTCATTTCAACCGAACTTCTGTAACAGAACAACTTTAGCCTCCTAAAGGTGAACAAGTGTGCCCTGTTCCCAGCAGGCAGAGGTATGTGACAGGTCTGTCCCCTCTATAGAAGCTTTGCACCTTAACCATTGAGCCACTGCTTCACACACTGAGGCTGTGCCTGACAGGCCTGGCCCACCCACTAGCTGAAGCCATAGCAGCTGCTGCTGTCCCCGCCCCTCCCCCCCCCCCCCCCGTTAGGGTGACAGAATATGCCAATGATGCAACTGCTTTTGTGAGTACTGTCATCCAACATCACAAGGCTTATGAATACATCTCCTCGACCCTCTCAATGGGGCCAAAAGAAACACATTTTTGCTGGGCACCTTGAATGACACACAGTCCCCAGAGCTGCATGGAAGCCTGCCCTGATGCTGTGATAGCTTCAAAGCCCTGGGCATTTCATAGGCCCAGCTTCTCCTACCATGGCCAGATCCTGGTCCTCAACAACCTGACCACTGCTACTCTGTGGCACAGGTGTACCATTTTGGATCTGCCAATGACCATGCTTGAAAGGCTCCAGAAGCTCCTTGTGGCCTCTCATGGGCAGTCTTTTACCTGTCTATCAATGAAGGGATGGTCAGGGCCTGATCAGTCTAGGAACAGTGGGGCTGCCTTTCACCTACAAGTTCTTCAGCACATGGCTCTTTCCTGCTGAACCTTTTTCCTGGCAATGGATGGCCTTCACATTCCTGCATTAAGTGGGGAACCTCAACCATGAAACTTTCCTCTTGGATCCTAATCTGGGCCTAAGCTGCCCAGAAATCTTTCATAGATTCATAGATGTTAGGGGCTGGAAGGAACCTCTCAAGATTATCAGGTCCAGCCCACCTGCACTTGGGCAGGACACAAGGTAAAAGTCCAGATGTTTTCTGAAAATATCCAGAGTAAGTGATTGTACCACTTCTGGTGGTACAGTCAACAAGGTTTAAATATTATTGAGACCTGGTAGGTCTCCTCCCAGTTGAGACCCCAGAGCAGGTGCCTGTGATTTTCAGAACTATTGCAGGTGCCCTTGGACCATAACTTGGCCTTGCAGCAGGGGTCACTGAGCCTTTCTTTCAAAAGTCTCATTGTTTCCCTGGTCCAGCCACATACCATCAAGTTGATCCACCTCCTCAACTCAGACCAGTTCACCTGGCACTTAGCAAAAGCCTTGGATGACCAGCTAGGGCTGCACTCTGTCCACTTGGCTTCACACCTTCTACCTAAAGTGAAAGCTGCCCTCCCCGCAAGTGCATATTCTGCCCTGGAGGACCCTCCACACACAACAAGCCCTCCCCAATGACAACTCACTAGACAGACTCCACCTATTGCTGCCTATTTCTCTGGCCATAGACAGTAATGAGTGGCAAGCCTAGTACCCTGCTCTCTCTCCCCATGCCCAGTGAGAACAGTGGTGGATTCTACTTCAAGACGCTGGCTGGGAAGGCATTTTACATGTGGGCAGTCAAAGTGCATCATGCCTATGTCCTCACTACCCACTCTGACAAGACCTGGAGGTGGCAGCAACACTAGAACAAGCTCTCCCAATGTGGCGGAACCTGTTCAAGATGATCATCACCAAAAGAACTAGCAACCTCCAGTGGTGGCTGCTGCATGGGACCTTAGCCACAGAAATTCAAATCCAGTATCCCAAAGAAGGCTGAGGGCAGCAAAGAGTGGCCACAGTAGGGGGCAGTCCAGAAGGCATGGAAAAGAGCCTCCTCCATCTCCTCTTTGCAGAAAGGGTAGGCCGCTAGGGCAGCTGGTTCTAGGTGGTAGACAAAGGTGCATGAGACTATATACATTTTCTCCATCCTGTATCAAGCAGTTGAAGGGAGTGTTCTCCCTGGCCAATTTCCTGTTGGGCTAGGCCAAGATAGTGACCCTGAAAAGATGAAGAAATTCATACAAGTTGCTGGCCATATATTATTCACATTTATTTTATACATTTTTTTTCACCTCCTTTGTATGCCACTTTCATATTCTATGTTTGGTAAAACTCTTTGGAACAAGGATCCTTTTAGATCTCTGTAAAGCACCGTGAAAAATTACAGCACTGTATGCATATCAACCAAAAGAGTATGTGGTTTCTTTAAAATAGGAACAACAAATTACAGCAGGTTTATCTGGGATTTTATCTCAAGACAAATAAATATCCGGAGGAGACCAAGTAAACAACTGGAAATAGAAATATGAAGCAGCATTTAATTGGGAGATAAATTGATGGTGTTCATAATGATGATGCATTAATTAAATTTGTGAGACACAAAGTTGAAAATTGAGTTATATGCAAAAATAAATAAGTGATTTATGTGTTACACTGACCTACGTTAATCTTTATGTATTGTGTGATTCAGTCCTTAATGTGTTTTTGTCCTTCATATAATGGAAATACTCAGCTGAACTTTTGTCTAATTTAAAAGCTTGCCTAATATGTATACTGTGAGATCTAGTGGGTCATTCACTTTACTGGTACAAAAGCTATAGTAACCCCTTTGACATCAGGCAGTTGAGTTATACTGATTTATCCTAGTGAAGCAGAAATTATGATCTGTCCCATGTTACATACATAAAATATGGAATAATGGTGTAGGGTAGGATTTTTAAAAGCATTAGTTGCCTAACTCCAAAAGTCTTCCAGTGCTTACTTCATAGGCGCCAAATTTTATTTTGCTGGGGGGGAGGGGGGGGACTAAGATGATGGACATGTGGCCCCCACCCCCAGCCTCCCAGTGTGTGGGAAATGGGGTGGATGTGTGGGGAAGGGGGGTGTGGGCACAGGTGACACATGGGGAGGGCAGAAGGGGGCACGGGCAATGTGGTGGGAGGGTGGGAGGGAAACATGTCCGGTGAGATTTCTAAACCCACAGTGGAGCCAGACCAGCTCTGGGCAGAAACAGATGGACATGTGGCCCCCACCCCCAGCCTCCCAGTGTGTGGGAAATGGGGTGGATGTGTGGGGAAGGGGGGTGTGGGCACAGGTGACACATGGGGAGGGCAGAAGGGGGCACGGGCAATGTGGTGGGAGGGTGGGAGGGAAACATGTCCGGTGAGATTTCTAAACCCACAGTGGAGCCAGACCAGCTCTGGGCAGAAACAGGCTCCATGGCCCAGCAGGTGGGCCATGAATGACTGGTGCCTCCCACAACTGTGGGGGGTGGGGGGCACCATGACAGTGAGTGGGGACCACCCACAGCCACCACCGGCAATGGCAGGGGCAGGGGGGGGTGGCAGTGGGGGCAGGGTGGCAAGCAGCAGGCAGTGAGTGGGAACTAAGCAGTGGGTGGCAAGTGACTGCCTGCAGAAGCTGGCAGCAGCTAATCTCAGGGGGGCACGTGCCCCTCTGTGTCCCCCCTACGCATCGCCTATGAGGTGGGCCTCAGCATGGGAGGTGACCACCGCACCACCATAGCTGCCAAGATGAAGCACTCCCTACCCACCTGGCAGCAGCAGGGGCACAACTCTATCATGCTGCCGTGCCTCATCTTGGTGGCCATGGTGGCATGGCGCTCCATCCTGTGCTGGGTCCTGCCGGCTAGGCTGCAAAGGTGGTCCATGCCCAGAACTGGGAACTGTACCAGCCTACAAGAGGTGGGTTTCCCATGGTTTTGTCTGTCATAGGAGAAAGATTATGCAATTTTCCTCCGGTTTGGGCCCTGACACCCTCTTCCAAAGGGGGGCCAGGCACTTAGGCCCCCATGTATTCAGCACCTATGGCTAACTTGGTATCTTACTCATCTCCCTTGCTTTTACGTATGTTTTGTTTTAAATTGTTGATTTATTTTGTGCCTCGTGGTTGTGTGCAGGGAAAGTAAGTGATGATTTTGAGGAACCATTAAGTAATTGCTTGTTTCTGAATGCAAGAGATTGGACCAGTGGCCCAGAAGGCCCCTTCCAGTTCTATGTTCTTATATCATTTTCTAACTTTTAAATTGGGCAATTGTAAGAAACTAGACTGTCACATCTGCATATTAAAAGAAAGATTCATTAAAGGATAGCTTCCACTTCTTTTCTTGTCAAGGCACTAGAAACTGCAGTTAATGATTTGAAAAGAATCTGTAGGTTGTAGTTAATGATCCTCACTGAGTCTCTACTGAATGCATTTATATTTATTTATTTAACATCTTGTATGTCAAACTGTTTAAAGGAATCTGACAAAGGTTGATTACATTTTTACTCCACAGGGAGGAACCCAAATATTATTATTAACTGGTAACCATAAGCAATTAAAACATACATTTTTCAGATGAACTTACACTGGTAAATGGCTAGCATAATACACCATGATCCAAGGTCAGGAAACACAGGAAAAAAGTTGACAAGAAGGACATTAGACTTTTGAAACAGAAAAATAATTCCTTGGTCTAAGAAATGTTATCCTATGGGCATCATGGGAGAATAGGGCAGTTGCACTGAACCTGAAAAATACCTGTTTATATTTTCAAATTTGTTAACAGAACAGTCAGCGGAGATAATTTATTACACCACAATAGACTATGACCAAAAAAAATTAATAAATTTGCTTTGTCATCTATTAACATAGATGTTAATAGATGAGAGTAAATAGATGAGATGTTAATAGCTGAGAGCCCTGGGGCTCTTTAGCCTGAAAAAGCGCAGGCTCAGGGGTGCCATCTGATGGCCACCTACAAGTTTATCAGGGGTGACCACCAGCATCTGGGGAACGTTTGTTCACCAGAGCGCCCCAAGGGATGACGAGGTCGAATGGTCACAAACTACTTCAAGATCGTTTCAGGCTGGACATAAGGAAGAACTTCTTTACTGTCCAAGCCCCCAAGGTCTGGAACAGCCTGCCACCGGAGGTGGTTCAAGCACCTTCATTGAACACCTTCAAGATGAAACTGGATACTTATCTTGCTGGGATCCTATGACCCCAGCTGACTTCCTGCCCTTTGGGCGGGGGGCTGGACTCGATGATCTTCCGAGGTCCCTTCCAGCCCTGATGTCTATGAAATATCTATGAAATAACATTACTAGCGACTAAAAGTAGGTAGCCGGGCTTAGATTTTGTTGTTAGTATATTTGCAGGCACTGCATTCCATCATACCTATTCTGGTTTAAAAACAACCGCATTAGAGGATATTCCAGATATTTTACCTGGTAGATGTGGTGACACCAAACATGACAGTTCACAGTTTTACAATCTGCAACAGATTTACTTACATCTTTTAGAGCCACCTTGAAGAAAATTAACTTCTTGAGAATAATTTACAGAACTCAATCAATGCTAAAACAAATGACCCCATCTTCCTCATCTCTCAAGTGAAAGAGAAAAGTGTTAGACATACTTTCAATCACTATGATAACATATTAATTAAATAACCCTGGCTGCAGACAGAAGTGCAGATCCCAGCTGTAACTCAGAATGTGTTCTGCAAAGCATTCTGAATTACATTACCCCAAACCAAACAGAAGTTCAATGTTGGTTCTAGGGGGAGGGGAATCTAGCTGCAGATTGGGATCCTGCCACCTGGTTCCACAGCAATGACCAGGGCTATCTGTCAGTGCTTCCTGTTTTCAGAGTGGGAGGGGAAAGGCAGTGGAGGGAGCTCATTCTTGGGGCTCCCCAACTGGTGCTGGAGGATGGGGTGGGTCAATTAGAGAGCTCTCATGATCCAGGAGGGATGAAAAAAACCCAGACTGAATTCCCTCTGCTCCCTTTCCCCACATCCCATTTTGAAAACAGTGACAGGCTGGGAGCTCCACAGACACAAGTTACAGAAGATGCTACATTTTGCAACATCTTTATCTGATACCTTATGCAATGAGGGGTCAGATTTTCATTTGATCGGCCATTTTTAAGCTATCTGCAGCCGTGCACTTGTGTTTGGTCATAGTTATAAATTACTTTCTGTGGCTAGATCAGGCAAAAATTGCCACTTCTGTTTGCAACACATGTCTTCTTTTGCTTCAAATAAATCTTGTGCTTCAGATTTGTAAACACACACACATGTATGCATGCACACATGCACCACACCATTTTGTTTTCTGAGAATCTGCCACCAGATTCTCAGAAAACATTTGTGCCTTATTTACTAAAATATAAGACAACCCTAAATATAAGATGCCCCCCCACAATAATTAGATTCTATAAAAAACATATATAAATTTGTTATAATTTTCCAAGTACAGAACCCAAGTATTGGAGGCTTGCCTTGAATTTATTCCCCCTTCTATTGCTACAGCAGGGAAAATAAATCAAGGAGGGTCAGGTAGCATCCTTGCCCCCACCAACTTCTTTCCTGCTGCAGCTATCAGCTCCACCACCCCCACCTTTACTATCAGATCCTGCTCTTCCTGAGCACATGGAAGTGAGGGGCAAATTTGAAAACACTGACTTTGACATATAAATGCCTGTAGTAATTTAGTACATCCAGAATTGATGCATTTTACTTTTTTTTTTTTTACCTACTTTTAAGTAGCACTTTTCTACATACTTACATGAACTCCTAAAGGCATGATATTAGTCCAAAGCCAAAAGACTGATGATTTCCCAAGGAGTTCACTGGGCTGGCCCCAGCAGAGGCAACAGTGTTTCAAGCCATAGTGATCCCATAGCTCAGCAGTACTCAGTATGTGCGTGTATTCCTGGTACCTACAAAAGGATCCATGTTCTAATTAGCCCACACTTATCACTGGAACCTAGTGTTCTGGTCATGAGTCCTAGGATCCTCCAAAAATGTATATGTAGATAAAGTGCAAGGCAGTTGGTCCAGCTCCATCGCATGGAGGGTGGGACCACACTAATCATATGCAACAGGCTGAAAGATCGCAGCAACACAGAAATTCTGGGTGAACTGTTTGGGGCCCAACTTGGTGATATTTGTCAGACAATCAAGGCTGGTGAAGAAACAGAAATAATTAGAAATAGGAATGAAAGGCACAGCTCAGCTGTGGGAGTCAAAAGGAAGTCAAAATGTATTCAGTGTATTAGCTTACTGTGACTTGAAAGAATCAAGGCTGAGAAAGTCTGTGTACAATGGATACTACATCTTATTCAGATGGTCTGGCACTAATCTAACCTTCTTCACTGAACATAAATCTTTCTGATAGGTACTTACTTGGCAGAGGAAACACCATGATTATCCAAGTGGTTTTGCTACCTTGATCATTTGGTCCTGCTGCAGATAAGACCTTGTGGGTTTCCCACTTTCATATGAAGCAGGGTGGGGGAAACAGAGACCCCGAAACTTTGTGCTGCAGGACCCCTGCACAGGAGCCTACCAGCAAGATGGAGATGCCTCCAGGATACTACCCAATGAAGTTCAGGGTGAAGTAGTACCTGGAGAACCCAGGTAAGCTGTCCATGGAAAGGAAAGAGTTTGGGGTGAAGTTTCTCCAAGAACTGCTAAGTGTAAACGATGCTAATTTGCAATGGCTCCTTGATTTGCTGGGAGGGGCAGAGTGGGAGCTCCACTTTAAAGATGCAAGAAGCAGGGTGGAGTTCTGGGTGCAACTGCAGGCAGCCATGGACAATCCCCTTCTGAAGTTTTTTTAATTTGGTCTGGAAAGCCCAAGAAGAGAGCCTGGTGACAATTAAAATGCATTCTGGCCTCATAAAGGAAGAGGATTTGAATTTCTGGCTCAAACAGCGCAAGAGAGTTGGAAAACTGGGGAAGGTATTGGATGAGCTGGGGCTATGGACTGGAGCCTGGAGAACCAAGGCAGTGCTCAAAAGCAAGCCTGGGAATCCAAGAGAAGTACAGCACCTCCCCACATCCAGCTCCCTTGGGCCCCATAGGGGTTTCATTTTCTACCAGGGACAACCCAAACTCTACAGAAAATGTGGGGAGGAAAGCCACCTGATTGCAAAATGCACAAAGTCTGTGCTGTGTACAAGGAAAAGGGGGAGAAGCCAAGGAGTGTAAACTGGAATGGAAGTGCAATCTGTGTGGAAAAGAGGAGAACATTTTTAAAAGGTGCCCCAAAACCTATGCTAATGCAGGGAAAGAAGAAAACAAGAGAAAGGGTCCAAAAAGTAACCCCACCCCCACAACACCCAACTGCAACCAAGGAGAAGGAAAGTGACCCCCCCCATAATGTCCCACTGCAACCAACGGGACAGAAACAGAGAGGAACGAAGAAGAAAAGCCCCTAGAAAAGGAGGAGTCAGAGGAGGAAACCCTCTCCAAAAAGGAGAAAGAAACCCATGCTCAGGAAAATGTGAGAAGGATGAGAAGGATGATTGACAAACTTGGAAAACAGGAGGATGAGGATGAACTGGCTGAAGAAATGGAAAGGATAAAAAAGAGAAGACCCAAAACCCCCAAAGGGG
>NW_005842528.1:152782-161486 GCF_000455745.1 Alligator sinensis
CCAGAAGAGTAGGGAAGAGAAGACTCTGACATGGAAGTCCAAGCAGGAAAAGGGGATATCCCAGAGACCCTAGAGGAAAATCAGAACCCCTGGGTAACCCCCCATTACCAGAAGAGGGACCATAATCCCAGAAAGGGCCCTGCAAACAGATGAACTAGATGGGTCTGGAGAGGCGAGAGAGCCCCAAAATCCTTAAGCTAAAACAAGGGAAATGAAAAGGCTACATACAGCCCACTCTCCCGCACCAGCACACTTTTACTCAAGGGGATCCTTATAGCCTCAGTGAATGTGAGAAGCCTGCTTAGGAAGGAGAAATGGGACACAATTGAAATGGCCCTTAGGCAAGTGCAGGCAGCCATCCTTTGTCTTCAGGAACGTGCCCTGCCCAGTTTTAAAGACTGTGCTTTATTCAAGGAGAGGTGGCAACACGGCCCCTCATTCTGACCAGGAGCCAATGATGATCGGGCAGCCGGAGTATCAGTACTCCTAAGAGTAGACAGAGTGCGCCCCTTGCAGCACAGGGAAATCATTGCAGGCAGGTTACTGAAGGTCACCCTGGAAACAGAAGAAGGGACTTTTGATCTTTTGAATACATATGCACCAGCAAAGAAGACAGCAAAATGTGCCTTCCTGAAAAACATGACAGTAGTGATGCTCAATGGCTGGCCAGCAATGATCATGGGAGATCTCAACTGCATCATCAAGGTGGGCGATGGAATAAGTGGAAACCAAATGAAGGCACCAGACAGAAGCTGCTGCAACAGTCAGGAGAATATCTGCAAACACAGCCTGGTGGACACAGGCAAAGAGGCCACAGGACTAGGGGAGGGAAGTTCACCCAAGTAGACCCCTTGAGACAGTCCAAATCATGCATAGACTTCATCTTCCTCCCAAAAGCATGGAGGGTAGCAAAGGCTGAATGCATGCTGGCCTGCTTCTCAGACCACTGCCTTCTGACAGTGAAAGCAGAAATGGGAGTGCAGCGCAAGACAGGCAAGGGTGCATGGATACAGAACATGACCTTTCTGGATGATGAGAAGATACAGCAGGAGTTTAGACAGCAGGATGGAAAGCCCTCCGACCCAGATACCAGAACCACACAGTGTTGAGCCAGCATGAAAGTGAGAATGAGAGACTTCTTCTGGAATGAGGTGAGCCTGGTTCCAGAGAAGGCAACAGGAACACCTAAAACTGCAAGTTGCAGAGCCTGCATAAGCAGGCAGCTTGGGGTTGGGACATGAGGGAGGCCATGTAGGAGGTGAAGACCCAGATCAGAGCCTGGTACAGGGAAAAGACCAGGAAGATCTTCCTGGCCTGGGCCCCCTAGGTGGAGGAGAGGGAAGAATGGTCTGCTTATTTTAGCATGATAACGGAAACCAAGAAAAAAGCGATGACCAGTCTGGTAGCCTGAGTGGGGGTGGAGCACTAGTTGAATGAGGGGATGCTGGAGATGGTGGTGGCATTCTGCTGGAAGCTGTACACGGTATGACCAGAGGACCCCAGGGCAATGCAGGACTGCCTAAAGAAACTCACACAGGTCCTCAGAGAGGACAAGGGACAGAAGCTGGTGGAGGAGGGGCCATGGTGTCCCCATGGTTCTATGAGGCACTGGAATGCTTTCAGGGGAAATACAAACTGCACGACACAACCCTAGCAACCCTGATGAACCAACACAAAATACAGGAGGTGGTAAGGGCAGGAGACATCATATCATATCACCCATGGACTTACTACCTGGTGACAGCTCCCAAGCCATGTGGAAGCAAATCTTCCACAAGGACCTGCAGAAGAAGCACAAAGACTTGAACTGGCAGACAACCCACCAGGCACTCCCCATATGAACACAGAGGAACAGCACAGGGCAAAGAGGTCCATTGAACTGCCCAAGGCAAACCTTCCACTGGCAGGCAAAAACAATCCACCAGCTTTTCTTGACTGCCCATCCAGAGAGGTGTGCAAGAAAGTGCACCCACTCCTCCTGGTGGTGACAGGTTTCAAAATCCTGACCAGAGAAGCAGTCCTCCATGAGCATTTGACCGAACAGCAAGGGGCCCCAATAGCCCACTTCAACCAGTTCATCTCCTGCTTCAGGTATGCCCTGTAAAAGGCCAGGAACCTGCTTACAAACAGACACTCAGACCCCCTAGTGGTCAGGGACTGTATTAAAATAGGGCTGAGTGAAATGTACTGGTACTACAGGAAGACAGAAGATGATGGGAAAGAGATGGCAGGCCTCATATGGAAGAGCAGGGACGGGCATATACTCTTCAGAAGCAAATCCTCCAAAGAGAAAAATGAGGATGACAACACTGAGGATAACAATCACCACCACCACCACAAATACAACAAGTGAAAGCACTGGAATCGTGATGGGTTTGCAGGCGTGTGGGTGTGCAGTGTGAACTGTGTAATGGGATTAAAATAGTTTAACTGTTAAAGTGTGTTTTGGTCTGTCAAGTGAACCACAGTGGTCTGTCAAGTGAACCACAGATATATTCTATAATATATCTATAGAAATAAACATTTTTGAAAACAAAAATCTTTCTGGTAGGTTCCCATTATGGCATTACCTGGCAGGGGAGATGCCATGATCACCACCACTGTGGAAGGTAGCATTAGTCCAGGTGGTTTTGCTGTACCCAGAAAGGGAGATCCCCTTCTCCCTGACCTTAAAAGGCAGTGTGTAGTTGAGGGTGGAAACTTATCCACTGCATTGCAGGTAGAAACCCCTACAAGTAGCCCCCTTGCCCTCTGTCCCTCACCCCCAACTTTTTTCCCTGCAGCCCATTCCCTCGCTCCTTACTATCAGACCCTGCTCTCCCTGAGCACATGGAAGTAAGGGGGAAATTTGAAAACACTGACCTTGAAATCAGCATACCTGTAGTAATTCACATATAGTCAAACAACTACAGGTACAAATTGCTTGGTCCATCTGGAATTGATGCATTTTATCTTTTTTGAAACTGCTGCAAGTTTTAGCACAGGTACCCCATAAACATACATTTAAGCAGCGCTTTTGTAACTACTTATACATAGTACAAACTATGCATGATAGCACCACCTGAATTCAGATTCATGGCTGGAGACTGCTGGAAGAAACCCGTGCATAACTCTGTTTAACAAAAAGAAGCTGGTGTGTGAAAACAGCAACCACATGATCTTGACAAGGTGGCAACCAGGGCCCAGTGGCTAGGAAGAACCCAAGATGACAGCCTTCGATTCTATCAATCACAAAGCCTTGTGGAAAGTACAGGCCAGATTTAGATGTCCAGAAAAGTACATCAAAAAGTCCTGATGCTTTTTCACTACAAGATGACTTCAATGACCTATGTAATGGATCAGAGACGGATCCATTTGTCATATGGACTGGGATTACCCCAACTCTGTTCTCCATTTTTTTGACAGTCATCTTGGTTCTCACTAAATACCATTTCCTTCTGGTATTAACATAGAATACTGAACTGATATAGGGCTCTTCAATCTGGTACACTTTTGGTTAAAGACCAAAGTACTCAAAACAACCATCCTTTACCTTAAATATGCCAATGACTGCACCATTCTTGAGCATACTGTGGAAAGTCTCCAGACCACACTGGTTCTTTTTAGAGAATCCTACTGAACTTTGGGCCTCTCTCAACATCAAGACAACTAAAGGTTCTTTATCAGCCTGCCCCAGGCCATGAATGTAACCCAGCTCACCAAATTACCATCAAGGGAAAGACCCTGAAAGTAGTCAAACATTTCCCCTATTTTGGTAGCCACCTCTCAGAGAGAGTAAACATTGATGAAGAGATCCAGCACAGGATCCAGTGTACCAGTGCCTCCTTTGGGAAATTGCTTCAGTGTGTCTTTATTCATCACTAGTGTTCCATGCTTTCGTTTTTTGGTTTTTTTTTTAAAACGGGAATTTTTCAGGGTTTATTTTCCAAACATAAAAACTGGGTTGAAATCAGGATAAAAGGATAAAAAGAAAAAAAAAAAAATCAGTTTAAAATTGAGGAAAATAATACGTTTCTGTGGTGGTAAAAGAGGAAGGGAGTAAGGCTGGGACTAGGGAAGGAGCAGGGGGAGAGGCACAGCGCAGCCCATCGGCCACTTCTGGGACTGCAGCACAGAGCAAAGTGAAGGGAACTGTCAGTGGATGTGGGGCGGGGGGGTGCAGCTCTTGCTGCTATGTGCACCCTGTGCCCCACACCCACTAACTTACAGTTCCCTCTGCAGATGGCATCGCCCATTCCCAGGGCCACTGCAACAGGCTGGGGTGAGCGGGAACAAGCGGAGCACCAGGGGGCATGGGGCTTGGCACAGCTTGTCCCCACTCACTCCAGGTCCTGCTGCAGTGGCCCCAGGAGTGGCCAACACAAGCTGCCTGAACCATGCCCTGAACACCCTCCCCCCTGAGGCTCTGCTTGTCCCTACTCACCCCTGCCCCCAGGGTGCACCGTGAGGTGGTGCAGGCAGCTAGTATCAGCTGCTCCTGGGACCACTGCAGCAGGGGCTGTGGTGAGTAAGAACAAATGGAGCCCTGGGGGGGCACAGGGCATGGCGCAGATTGTCCCCACTCACCCCAGCCCCTGCTGCAATGGCCCCAGGAGCGCCCAGCATCAATTGCCTGCAGCTGCTGGGTAGTGCTGCACTCCGACCCCCACAGGGCTCCACTTGTCCCCACTCACCCTAACCCCTGCTACAGTGGCCCCAGGAGCAGCTGACACCACCTGCATGCACCATGGCACGGTGCAGCCCAGGGGTTGGGGGGAGTGGCATGTGGCCGGATGTGGAAGGGGATGAAGACCTGGCACTGGCACCTCCCACCCCACCCAGGGTCAGAGCCAGAATCCCTGTGCTCCTGGGCAGTGGCTCCAGCCCCATCGACCCATGCACAGTGGCCAGGCACAGCACACACAACAGGGAGCAGGGCTAGGCTTTCCTGCCTGCCCCCCCAGAGAGGCTTGCAGTTCCCAGTGCTAGGGGCAGGGCCATAGCCAGAGTCACTGGGGTGCAGCTAGGACCCGACCCAGGAGCAATTCCCACAGCCCCCAAGCATGCGTCAGAGCTGGGAGCCCCATGCCCCCAGGCAGTGGTTCCAGCCACCCCCCCCCGACCCCTGCATGGCCACTGCCCCCCTCTCCACATGCAGCCGCTGCCACCACTATCCCTCCCCCCTGCATGTGGCTGGAAACCTGTACCTCAGGTAACCAGCACTTTTAGCTTACTGGCACCCCCCACCCATTCCCACTCAAGCTGGTTAACAGGGACTTTACTGTATCTGGTAAAATTGAGTGAACTGAAAAACAGGGGTAAATCAGTAAAAACCGAATAACTTCAATTTAAAAAGTAAATAAATAAAAAAAACCTCAGGAAATGTATTGGTGAAAAAAATCAGTAAAAACTGAAAACGCAGAAAACTATTCATCACAGTCTCTGGTAAGACATCAAGATCCAGATGTACAATGCAATCATCATCCCCACTTTACAGAGTCAGAGATGTAGGACTGGAAGGAACCCGAAAAGGTCATCTAGTCCAACCCTCTGCCTGAGGCAGGATCATCCCCATCCAAACCATCCCATATAACCATAATCTAAACTCTACATAAGACTACCCTCAACCCTGACACATCATAGACCTAACACCCTAAGTTGCCACAGGTAAAGCAGGAGAACCACAACAGCCAATGTCCTGCTTCTATGAAATGTCAATATACGCTCAAGAGGTCCTTGGGAGAGGGCCATGCCTTCCTCCCCCCACTACAGAGGAAGGCGAAAACCCTAACATTCTATACAAATCTGACCATGGGGTAAAATTTCTTCCTGACCCCAAATATGGCAATCAGCTTGACACTGAGCAGAGAGGCAAGACCCTCTAGCCAGGAACCTCCAGCTTTGCTCCCAGCAGGAGCACTGGCATGCCCCAGCCAAAGTTCCCAGTCTTGGCTGTAGTCAGCACCCACTGCCTTTGGGGAGTTTTAAAAAAATCCTGATGCATATAGCAGAAAAATGGGCAGAGGGAGGGGGGTGGAGGCAGTGGGCACATCCAGCAAAGCCCAGAAGCATAGGAAGTACCCAAGGTAGAAAATAGGCATAGCTGCGCCTATATTACCCAGACCAGTTGTCATCCAACCTCTTCTTGAATACATCCAGTAATAGATAGTCGACAGCTTCACTTGGCAGCCTAATTCCACTGCCTCATTATTCTAACAGTGAAGAAGTTTTAATGGATATCCAGTCTAAACTTACTTTACTACAACTTCAAGCCACTGGTCCACGTCCTCCTCTCTGCAGCAAAATAGAAAAGGTGCTTTCTCTCTTTATGGCATCCCTTCAAGTATTTAAAGACTACTATCACGTCCCCTCTTAAGCGCCTTTTCCGCAATCTGAACATGGCTAGCTCCTTCAACTTCTCATATGATTTGCTTTCCAAGCCCTTTATCAGTTTCATTTCCCATCTCTAGACCCTCTCTAACTTCTCAACATCCTTTTTAAAATGTGGAGTCCAGGACTGTACACAGTACTCCAGATGAGGCCTAACTAGTGCCAAGTAGAGAGGCACTATTACTCTCCTCTATGGATTCAAAACATGGATGACCTACCATCATCAAGAGTCTGGAGAGGTATCATCAACAATGCCTCTGGAAAATCCTTCACATCATATGGGAAGATAGCCATACAAATACCAACGTCCTTGCTGAAGCCAGTGTTACCAGCATTGAGTCAGTGATCCTCAAATCCCAACTTCACTGGACCAGACATTGTGTGGGGATGCCCGAATCTTGACTCTCAAAAACAAATGCTGTACTCCCAGATTCATAATATCCTAAAAACTCATGGTAGCCAGACAGACCACTATAGGGACATATTGATAGTATATGTGAAGAAAGTGGATGCTGACATTAAGAGCTAGGAGGAGCTGGCCATTGACAGACTCCAGTGACACAGAAACCTCAATCAAATAGCAGCCCATTTTGAGGTAAAGTGTCTTGCCCTCAAAGCATAAAAGAGATAACGGAGAAAGGAACAGAAAGGAAATCCTAGCCTACAGCCTACACTCCACTGCAGAAAGACCTGTACCTTCTGTGGACAGGACTGTGCCTCAAGGATTCAACTCTTAAGTCACCTCAAGGCCTATCAATGAGCCACGGTAGAGATCCTAAAAATCAAGGAATGACAATGACAGTAGGTTCCTATTGGTATGTTTGCCCAGTATGAGCCATGTGCTTTATAGTCATGCTCAGTGATGACTGCATTTAATCAGCTTCGTAGTCAGTTTTCATTACTGAGCACATGCTGCTTCTGGCAGCAGTTTAATGATAGACAATGTATTTAATGAAGTTTTGTTGTGTGCAAATATAAGATAAGGGGCTTTTTCCCCCATGCTGATTGGAGAGAAAACCTCATCTTGTATTTGACAAAATATGGGCACAGACAAAAGTGACAACTTTTACCTAATCTGGCCACAGAAAGCAGTTTATAACTGTGACCAAATACAAGTGCACCTCCGTAGAACCAACAGTGACTTTCTGTTTGGTCTGGGGGATTGTTGTAACTTAGAACACTTCCTACAAAACGTTCTGAGTTACAGTGGGGACCGGCACTTATGTCTGTGCCCTATGGAATTTGTTGCTGGCTATTTGCCTTCTTTTGGCAATGTCTGTATTACAATTTTAGAAAATATTCAGGACGTTCTTTATCTAGTAACTCCTTGCCCTCCACCACAGCTCCATCATCAGCTCATGCCAGATATTCTATATACCAGTATCTGGGGTTACACCAAGTACTCCATGAAGTCATAGATGAGTTTGTCTACACAGCAGTATTCCAAAGAAGCATGTGTGCTCTTGGCGGAAATCGGGTTCTTGACAAAGGATGTAAGCAATAATGTTCCAGGGTACCCTCTGGACCCTCTTGCTTATTTTGACTTCTGAGTTAAAGGACTGGAGCTAAAAATAAGGTAAAATAGGACTATCCAATTTGGCAAAACCAGTGGCATGACTGAGGGTGAGGGTGATAGCATCAATTACCCGGAGCACTGACTTCGTGGGAGTGAAGGCAAAAAAAAAGGGGCTCTTGCAGCAACCACACATTCACAATTGCTAACTGGAAGTTGTCATTTCCCACTTTGCCCAAGGTGCCCAGCCACATCTGTACGCCACCATCTGGAAAAGAAGTTAATTTCAACTGGACAAAGGCCCAACAACCAGACAAGCCTGTGTCAAACTGCCTTGTATCACAAAGAAATATACTTTGAGGTTAAACAATTTCATGTGCACTTTGAAAAGCACTTCTTACTAATTGATGTTGCAGTTTCTCTTTGGTTCTTTTCATATGCAATTCACCAACCTCTCTTACCCCCTATCTTTCAGTTTGATAACTGCTACTTGTAATGTCATTTTTCTAGAGAATAACCAAGTCAGCCCATTGATTTCTTAAGAACGAGAGGATTATAAACTGACCTCTAGACATAATGGTTGGATTTCCCTTCCTTGAGAAATAAAATTTTCACCTGATATAAAAGCTCTTCAACTGCACATTATACTTAAGCCTCCAGACTACCTCCTACTCCTCCTTGACTCTAGAGATTCTTCTTGAAGTCTACTGTTAATCTATCATTAAAACCAACTTTCTTCCAACAAGAACAGAAAACATCTTAACATTCTGTCACATCATATTTGTATGCTCCAGCAGCAGTGTATTTCAAATTACACTCTTT
>NW_005842528.1:161517-180439 GCF_000455745.1 Alligator sinensis
CAACTTATAGTTCATCTCTCACTATTTATTATAAGAATTGCTTGACTTATTAAAAAAAAAAAAAAAAAAGAAGCCAACAAACTGCATTTAGTAGTTTATAGTAACATAAAATGAATTGAGTACAGTTCAAGGATATACCTTCATACTAGTCTGATCTGTATTTTATTATTTCACAATTTTATCCGCATTTTATTTCAGTTTTGTTCTTTAAGTGGCTTCTAAAGTGCTTCTTCAGAAAGCTTAAGAAAGACATGTTCCTTATGTAATTTATCTAAATTTACCTAGAATGGAGTCCTGATATTTTGCATAATCTAAGATGACTTGGACATTGTGAACAAGAATACATTTGAAAGGATACCAAATAGTTGAAGACTTTCATGAGCCAGGCTTAACAGGAATTCTATTTTCTTCTTTGACCATGGTCTCTATTCTGATTAAGATCCTTTTGCTATTTCAATCCAGGGAGCAAAATATTCTAGCCAGTCCATGTATTTACCTTACACTGGTAACAAGAAACTACTCTAACATATTTCTTATTTTCTCTATTGAGCTTGGCTCCAACAACTTGATGTGTTCACTCTTTGTTTAGGTTTAAAGGGGCGTTGTTTCAGAGGAAAGCCATTTCCAGGACACTGTGTATAAAGGAATCTTCATTTTATCTGCTGCACTCTCCAAAATCCTGATAAAAGCTATCATTTCTGAATCAAGAGTCCTAGATTTTTGTGTTTATATCAGTGTTTCATTTATCCATTTAAGTTTTTTTACATTCACTTTTACAGGGTTCCATATCTGAACAGCTGCTTTTGCCAATTATGTGCTTATATTATCAATATTTTTAATTACATTCTCATGGCCAGCAATACTTCTAGAAAAGACTAAAGCTTGAATGTCCATCATCCCCAGCTGTTTCAATACTTTCACTGATGGTGACAGTGGAATGAGTGTCAGTCTGAGTACATACAAAGCTGGAGAATTTCTTTACAGGATTCCTTATGAATAGTAGATTGCATTGACAACGCATAGGGAGTGCACGCATGTGCACATGCATCCCCTGAGATTAGCAATGCACCCCCTGAAAGAAGTGCTGCTGACACTGCCGGAGGCTGCCGCTTGCCGCCCCACCACCCCTGGGAGCACATGTTTTTCATGCTACATTGCTTCATCTGTATCACTCCCCTGGCACCAAGTCTTCCTCCTTGGTGTTTTTATTCCTTTACATTTATTTGTTTTGAAGTAGGTGGGGGGTACCTGTGCTTATTTCTTGTCATTTTGTTGGAGAACCATAAATGAAAGAGGATAATGCTGGAAGAAACTGTCACATCATCCCCACAACCTGAAGACTTTGAACTCCATTTAAGAAAAAAGCACTGATTTAACTTAGTGAGCTCAATGCCTTATCCAAGCTGAATTAAGCTAAATTTAAAACTGAATTAAGTGTCTACACACTCTTGTGTCAGTTTAACTAAATTTGTTTTAAAACAATTCAAGACTATGCAACTTCTGTGCATAATGAAGGCCTTAGCCTACATGGGGAAAATTAGATATGATAGAAGCACTACATGTGACACTTTAACATGAGAAAAATGGTGTAACATGAGAACCTAACACAAAAAGGCTGTTATGTTAATAAGAGGTAGCCACACTGTTGACACCTTTTTTAACATAACCCACTTTGCCAGTGTAAATAAAAAGTAAGAGACCAATGACATTGGGAGAGCAGAATATAGAAAACAGGGTGGTATGGTGATGGCATTTAATGTGTCCTAGTCTTACTGGTGCTTTACTTCCAGCTGCTGCCTAAAACGGAAAAGGAAAAAGTGAAACAGTAGCAACAGTGTCAATGTTGACACTGAAAAAGGAATCTGGCATCGGGGATTAAAACTGCCTAAGCCCCATTGCTAGTGATTAGCTCTCCCTCCTACTACTAGCCCATAAATACTTGAAAGAATGGATGTTTTCAACATGGTATTATAAATAGACCATGTTTTCTTCACTTGAGCTCAATATATTTATAGATTATTAGACAAACAGGATCATTCTACCAAAGAAAGAGCCACGGGGACACATTTTAAAGGAAAATAACACTGAAAAAATATATGAAGATAGATGGTCAGAATCACTATTGGTTATTTTCTAGAACTGTATTTTAACTACATAGTTACTTTAAACTCCTTTTATTGATTTATTTCACCTTTACAAACCATTTTAGGGAGACTGAAGTGCTCCCAAGTTAGATAATGGAGTAAACAGCATTTTTACCTGTATCTCATTGCTTCCAATACTGCCTGCATCAATAGGGACCTACTGTCATTGCAATCTAATGGCTCTTTGCTGGCTTATGTGGAAATACTGCCTCTGACTCCACTCATTAAAATCCCTCTGTATCTTGCTCTGGTTCCCCTCCATAGTGATGGGTACAATTTATTATGGCTTTACATTTTGGAAGTTGAACAGAGATAGTGTGTTCTGATTCTGTGTGGTCTTGGTTGGTTTGCAAGGAGCTGGAAAAATAATTGATATAAATATTGTGTTAGACATGGGGTGAGGAAGAAAAATGTGCGTTGTCCCCCATGTCAAATAAGCAGGTAGGAGTCACCTTGATATTCCTGTTGGGTCAATTTGTTCTGACCAAATTGCTTTAACCAGTGTGACACAACTTGCATTCTACATCAAACAGCACTGGAGTGTGTGCAGTAAACTTTCATGTCAGCCTCCACGTGCCTGCAGGTTTGATAACATTATTTCAAACTGAGGGGTAGTTATAGATTCTTAGAGTCGGAAGGGACCTCAGTGGGCCATCCAGTCCAACCCTTTCCCCTGGCAGGCAAGAAAAGAGTTACCAACCCTGGGGTCATGTGATCCTAGCCAGGTGCCTGTCCAGTCTCTTCTTGAAGACCCCCAAGGATGGGGCGAGCACCACCTCCCTTGGAAGCCCATTCCAGATTCTGGCAACCCTGACCATGAAGAACTTTTTCCTAACGTCAAGCCTAAACCTTCTCCCTAGTAGCTTATGGCCATTGTTCCTTGTCATTCCAGAGGGTGCCCTGGTGAACAGATAATCGCCTCCTTCATGCTGCTCTCCCTTTATGAATGTGTGTGCCACCACAAGGTCCCCTCTCAGCCTTCTCTTGGAGAGGCTGAAGAGGTTACGGTTCCTTAGCCTTTCCTCATAGGGCCTTCCCTGCAGGCCTATAATCAGGCGAGTGGCTCTTCTTTGGACCCTCTCCAGATTGTCCGCATCCCGCTTGAACTGCGGCGTCCAGAACTGGACACAGTACCCCAGCTGTGGTCTGACCAGTGCCGCATAGAGGGGGAGAATCACTTCCCTGGACCTGTCTGTGAAGCACCTACAGATGCATGACAAGGTGTGATTGGCTCTGCCAACTGCTTCATCACATTGGCAACTCATGTTCATGGAGAATGAAGAAATTAAACAGAGGATAGAGAGGCTATACGGAGAATGGGGGTGATCAACAATTGTAACAGGCTACTAAGAAAGAATCGGTAGAATTTCCATCTTTGGAAATTTAAAAGCAAGTTAAGATAAAACGCAACTGGGATGGTTTAGTTCGAGACAATTTGTCTTGAGAAGGGAGTTGCACTAAAGCACCTCCTGAGGTCCCTATCAGCTCTTCTTCTCTATTATTTGAGCAATCCCTGTGCATAAACGTGTCAAAAACATTTGGCACTGTAGATGTACAATACAACAACCTTCCTATGCCCCAGGTTTTATTTAAACATTTCACACAACTCACCGTATAACTGAAAAGTCGGGGGGGGGGGGGGGGGGGGGGGGAGTGAGCCAGAGCCACGTATTTGCCCATCTCATCAGAAAAACACAGTACATAAAACTCAAACAAGTGAAGAAAAAAAGAATCCACAGGTCCCTTCCCATGACCCCCCTAGGTCACAGCAAGCTGCTTTCTCTCTGTGGTATTTCTGGTAGTTCTTTAAATTTTGGTAATCCATTATGTAGTTTGTTCGCAGTTATTTCTGGGTATATCAACAGAACAGTGAGCTTGTGCGCGCCTCCATTTTCTCTGCAACAAACATTTCTGACTATAGATACTGATAACCATTTATTATTTCACTTTTCTTTCTACATTTATTTTGTGGAAGTAGCAAATAGGGGCAATGTATACTCGATCATAGAAATAACAATCTTTATTCCACCCTATAATGCCAAATCTGAAAGCAAGGCCAGATGGGTGTTAATAACATGATCCCCTTCCTTTGACATTTCAAACAAGTGCAAAAGTCTCTTGATACACATCTCAAAGACATGCCAATATGGATTCCTTACATTTTTCTCGTCAACATACATTGGGACAGAGGTTTTTTTTCTTTATACATGATCTTAGCAGAAATATGATTCTAACACACTGTTTCATTAGATTTGAACTGTTACAGGTTTAACCATTCCTAAGGTCAGGAACAGTAATAAAAAAATTATGAAGACCTGTAAAGAATGAAATACCAAGGGGGAAGCTAAGGACTTGACAGGTCTTTGGGTGGCAGTTCTGCATTGTAAATGCTAGCCACCACTTTGATGTTTGCAGTCAGGGGTCTTCAACAAAAATTGCAATAATAATTGCTCTTTATTCTGAGCAACTGAAATAGAATTTTAAAACTTTTTACTTATTTGTAATAAAATGACTGGTACATCAAAAAGAGATACCTTTGCAGATACTGCACCACAAAGATTTTTAAAGCTTTTTTTTTTGCTGTGATTAAGTAAACGGGAAAAAAGCCCTACAGGCTGGGGTGCTTGAAATACTTGTGGAATTTATTAACGTCAGCGTAAATGCTAAGACCAAATGAGCTTCTTTAATTTCCACAATGAAATTGTTTTTGTAAAGTTAAAAAAAATACTGAAATGAGGCCAAAACGGTGTGCTTTCAGAGCCTCCCATGGTGAAACAAATGAGATTTTAGCTTCTCTAATTGGGCATACTGCAAGCTGGGCTCAATACTGTCCTCAGCACAGGATGTTTGTTATCCCTAACAAAAAGAGGTCTACAGCTGTCAGCATAACACTATACAGCTTTTCAGAAGCCAAGCCATCAGGAAGAAGACTGCTGCTGTCTGACTGGGACCACCCAAAGGGAGAGATCAAGTAGAGAACAGCTCTACTCTTTCCTGATTAAGAAGTTATTGGTAAAGTAATTTGTTTACAGCTATCAAAGAGAAGCTTTTGAAGCAACTGTTGAGAATTCCCAGAATCCTCTAAAAGAATTTTATTTGATTAAGTAATGAATATGGATATTTTCTTTTCTTTTTTTTTCCTTCCTTGTGAATTAAGTCTCATTACCTGTCAACACCAGCCTTTGGAGTCTTACTGTTCCTGATGAAAATAAAAGTTAGACGCATTGTATGTTGTCTGCTTTGCCAAGTTGCTTTTTTGCTGCCATGTACAACACGATGTAAATCTTTAAAAGGTTTAGAACCATTTTGATGAAATATTTTCATTTTCCCCCAATATTTTTTCAATGTAAAGGAAGACAAGAGATGCATAATTCTGGTGCTGAAAAAATATTTTAGAAGATAGCCAATGACTTCATTCTTTAAAGTTAATCATGATTTGTTGTGTGATATAAAATGTAGTAAACCTAGATATAAAGTAATACTAATACTAAGTAATAAGAATGTCATTACACTCTATTCCTGAAGTTAAACATTTATTAAAGGACATTTCATTGATTGATTAAACTAGGAACAAACCTATCTTACGAAGGCAGGCCTATTGATAATCTTAGCTCTTTGCTCTAAACCTAAACTACCAGCATAAGAAGAAAAAATTTAGTGCTCCCAGGATTTTGTCTTGAAACTAAGAAAAATAAAACAAGCCAGTAGCATGATTAGCTAACCAGTACCAAACCATTTTAATGTTAAGATGAACAATTTCAATGTATGATTTTAGGATGACTTATTAGCCAAAGCAACTTTTTAGAATGATTACTCACTGGGTCATTTGCACATAGACATTCCTCCAATTCTCATATACCCTCATATATATGTTATTCATCTTTGCAATGCTTTTCTGCCTTGTTTTTACTCCCCCAACCAGTCAATTGTTCAGTGCCATAAAAGAGTAAACATTTTTACTCTTGAAAGAAAGGGGGTTTGGAAAGCCAATAGTTGCCATATGTAATTCAACTTCTTCCTCTTTGTTAGATCAGAAAACATAATAAGTGAGTAGAGAAATACTACCCTCATGGAGAACAAAGGAAAGAATTATGACTAATAGTATTTAAAATGGGATTCAGAGGTCATTAGAAGAAAAATGGTAATACAAAAAAAAGGAATGGGTAAAAAAAACCTAAAAAATTACCTAAAGTAATTTACCTGATGTAAAATAAAAACCTAGACCACTAAGGATATGTCTATATTACTTTTGCAAGACTCCTGAGAGCATCACCAAGAAGTATGCCCTACCAACCTCCTCCTGTGCTGCACAGAACAAGCCCTGAAATCAGACAGGAAAGTACCTTGAGTGCAGCAACATCTCCCCCTCCCTTTCCTCTCCTCCCCAACTGCTGCTCTCAAACATACCAGAAACAGAGATCTCAAGAAAAGAATAATTTCAGAGCAGCTTCACTGCTTCATTTCTGGATTTGGCATGTGCAAAGCATGACCATGTGGGCATGAAGCTTTTTCTCAGCAGCATTCTTGAGTGCCACAAAAGAAATATAGATATCAGCCAACAGGAGTTCTCTCATGAACATCAATGGAGCAAGGATTTGTACATTTGTTTAGGGTAGGATTTTTGATTTGGTTTGATTTATACTTCTTTGGTTTTTGTTCCCCACCCCTCACCCCCAAAAAGGCAACAAAACTACAGAGAAGGACAATCCAGATAGCACTGAAGCTCTCTAAATGTCAATGCCGAAAATGTTATGGGTTAGTTAAGAGACATATTTTGATTGATTGATGAAAAGAACAGGTCATAGATCATGCCCCTTTCAAATGAACCTCTGCCCAGGGATTCCCCAAAAAAGAGGCCTTATTTGGTGTCCTGCCTTCAGGATTCCCTAGCTTGAGACCCTGACTCCTCTTTGTACCTGGCTTCCCCAATGGTCCACAGAACCCCCACCTCAGTGCACTGGTGCCTCCTGAATCTGGGGGGGGCACAATTTGTGGGTGGGCCCAAAGCCCCATATCTACTCCTATACTTCTGTGCCATGGCTCAGTGCCTCCCCCCCCCCCCCCCCCACCCCCCCCCCCCCCCCCCCCCCCACACTGCCGGCCTGCATGGCAAAAAAACTGCCCCATCCTGAGCAGTGCTGAGTCGGGGGCCAATCTTGTGAGGGGGAGCAGGGGGTACGGGCTAGAGTGCTGAAGTCCCAAACATCACAGCACACTGCTCTGCTCTAAACAGTTTTTATTGCACTACTGCAGTTCCCTCTGTCTTTACTCAGACTCCACTCTGTCCTCCTGGGGACTACTCTTTTTCTCTCTATTCTGATTATTAGCACAGTGGTTTTTCCTGACAGCATGAGATCCCTGCATCAAAAAAACTCCCAAAAGCCCACCTTTAAAAAAAGGGGGCACAGCACCTGCAGTAGCAGCATGCGCTGCCAGAAATGGAGCCCGGTTGGCCAGATCCATGCTCTGACTGCTGGCCAAGCTCTGAGTGGCCACCTTGGCATCACTACTTCCCCAGGCCCCAGGTAAGGCTTCTGGGGCCAGCACAGGTGCTGGCCCCAGCCTCTCCTACCCTTCCTGGGTCATTTTGCCACATGCTGGACCGTGCATGCAGGGGTATGCCCTGGGACAAAAGGCAATGGCACAAATATGTGCCACTACTTTTTGTCCCACACTCTTCAGGACATGCCCCCTGAGACTATTCTTTACTCTCCAAGCCTTTCAGAGCATTCCCCTTTCTCTTCAGGGACAGTTAGCTATACTCGCAACAAAAACTCTTACAGAAGTATAGTGCATCTACACATGCATTTAAGCATGACTAAATTTAATATGCATTAAGCTAATGCTCATTAAGTGATTTTTGGAAGGTGTCTTCATGTTCAGGGACCTGCCACTAAGCTTAGTGCCAAGTCCCTGCAGCCCTACCATGTGCCCCTAGTGGCTGCGTGGATCCAGCACTAAAGTTAGTGCTGGGTTGCATCTACATGTGCATCAATGTGCTTTAACTAATCGAACCTAAATTTGATACCTACATTTGCAGGTATCAAATTCAGGCATTATTAGCCTAATTTTACCATTTTTAATGTTCATTGAGGGCATGCACATGTAGATGTGCACCCACATTGCACATTAAAATAGGCTAATGGGCATTAACACATCTTGTGTAGATGCGCCCACAGGGACTAACACTTGTGCAATAAAATTCAGCATAATGTCATGAGGAACCAATCAGGAACAGTATGAGGCCTGCTGCCAGGCCCAGTCTGTCACCTTCTCCTGAAGTGAAAAAGGCATCTAAGGATGCAAACAAACAAATAACCCAATTCAGGTTAGGCAGCTTGCTTTGAGCCACCTAAACCTGAGTAGGTTTCTGCTGCATGCAGGCATTCATGTGGGCAGCCAGAGGAAAGTTGGGGGCAGGAGAAAGAAAAATATAAATAGCTCAGTCAGGGTCAGCGGAGTTAAAAAGTACAGCCCCAGAGCTGTGGAGAGTGCCTGGGCTTTCCCAGGCCCAAGGCACATCCAGGCCTTTATTATGCTGAGTTAACCCATTTTAGATTGGGTGCAGATCTAAAAATTAGTTCTTGGAGAAATAACATCTCACTTTTAGTTAGGGCAACTCAAGCCCTGTAAATGTTTGCATGCTCAGCTGTTTAGAGCACCCTAAGCTCAGTTAGGCAGATACAAATATAATGCTTGTACATTACGGTTGTGCGAAGCTTCGGTCCCCAATTCAATTCAGCGGAGATTCAGCCCAATCTGGTGGCCAAATCTCTGAATCCGAATCAAATCAGAGGACCCTTTAATCTCTCCAAACTGAATTGGAACCCTCCAAATCAATTCAGAGAGATTCAGAAAGATTCAGAGATTCAGACATAGACACAGCTTTAAATGTTTTTTCTACATACCTTTAGGTAGAAGGGTCTTGCGAGTGCTGTGATGGCGGGGCACATGGAGTGTCCTACAGAAGCATGGAGGGCTCCCCAGCGTGCTCAGCAGCAGACCCAGAAGTGGACTGGAAGCACTTCCAGTCCACTTCTGGGTCCACCAGGGAGCAAGCAGGGCCCCATCCCATGGTCCCTGGTTTGGCTTAGCGACTGGAACCTCCTGGGTCTGCTGGGGAGTGTGCCGGGGGAGCAACCCGCACCCCCCCAGCTTGGTGACTGGTGCCTCCTGGGTCGGGGGGGGCACCCAGGGTCCCCCCACAGCTGATCACCGAGCTGGGGAGGTGTGCGGGGGGGTGCCTAAGAGCACTCCCCAGCAGACCTGGAGGTAGACCAGAAATACTTCTGGTCCACTTCCGGGTTTGTCACCGAGCATGTGGAGGGCTCCCCCATACTCCTGTGGGATGCTGCATGCACCCCAGCATCGCGGCGATCACAAGCCGTGCTGGTACCTTGAGGTATGTAGAAAAAAAACTTTTAAAGCTGTGCCTGTGTCCGAATCCCTGGTTCTCTGAATCAGCATTGAATCTTAAGATTCGGATTCAGCTGAATCGAATCAGGGACAGCGATCTGAATCAACAAATGAAATCACTGTCCCTGATTCAGGCCAAATCTGAATCGAATAGGGCCTACTTCGCACACCCCTATTGTACATCCCTAGGACCACATCCACATGAGCACGGATGTTTGTTTCCCTGGGAACAAGAAGCAGCAGCACATCTCGTGTCACTGCTATTTGTGCCCAGGGAACACCTGTGCCACACAGCCTCTGGAGCACAGAAGGTTACCCCAGATGGGGTACAGGAGGCTGGGGTCAGCACTGAGTGGCCTCAGCCACCTTATCTAGGGTCCTGGGGGTTCTCTGGGGGCTGCAGCAGTGTCATAGTGCATAAGTAGCAACCCTCTACCCTTGTTGTAAGTATCACTCTTTTATTCCTCCCTGGCCCCTGCCTTAAAAGCAGAAGGTAAGCCACCATCAAATAATCCTTCTTGGTGTGACCCACGCTTGCTGCAATCTGAAGTGACAGAGATCCACCATTCAATAAAGATTTCCCCTTAGTATAATAAGAGTTACTAGGTCTCCAATTGGTGTTGGTACTTGTTAAAGCTCTTATTTGAACTGCTTATATTTATTTATTACTTACCTGCTGTTAATTAATAAACTGTTGAATTTGTTTAATCTAGTTTTGTGGCGATCTTTAACTTAGTCAAAGTATAAGCCAGTTGCCAGGTTGACAGGGTGGTGATTAGATACGCCTAGTCAATTCGTTAGCCGGGGGAGGGGGGGAGGAAGGGGACAAGAATCACCCATTAGGAACTAGACTATTGGGCAGCCATTAATTAGGTGGTGTCTAACTGGACCCTAATTAAGTCTGGGTCCAACAGCCCCACAGGTCGGCGGCAGCAGTACTGGCTGGCCCTTGCCCCTTCAGGGTCCTAGCGTCCACTTGTCTCTCTCAGTGTGAACATATACCAGACCCCTGAAACCCCCTTACAGAACTTAGCCTTTCTGGGCTACTTTGGCAGGAGAGGAGAATCACCTCCTTTCTCCCTGACGTACAAACCAGCTCCTCCTGTCTTTTCTTCCTGTAGGAAGGACCCTGCAAAGAGCCTGGGTGAGCAGAGACATCTGTGCTCTTTCCCACCAAGGATGTCTCCACCACCTCCTAGCCCCTGGTATCCTGTGTTATCTGGGCTGCACCTGGGTTCTGCATGTCTGCTGTCTCAGGGCTCTGCTCCACCAGTCTGCACAGCCCCTATTGCTCTGGCATTCCACTCTGTGGGCTTCCTTTCAGCCCCCTGCCATGTTTTATCTTCCAGCACCTCCCCTGGGAGCCAATCGGCCAAGCCTGGATTCCACGTTTTCCTGCCATGGCCTGGGAGGAACTTCACTGGGAACACCAGGCTCCTGGCACTCTGTACTGTCCCTCCTTTCCTGCTGCAGATCCAGTGCAGGTAAGTTTTATTCCCTCTAGTAACAGGCACTACTTCAGGTGCCCTGTTACAATCTCATCTCACAGTTTTCTAGAACGTATCCATTACTGAAGCCCAATAAATTTATTGACTAATCTACAAGAGTGCTTCAAAAACAATTTTTTACTTTGTTTATATGGAAAAATAAAAAAGTTAAAGGGTGAAATGTACAACTCTTGTTCTCCATTTACCACCACAGTGATGGGCAAACATATTGTTACACTGATGGCCACATTTGAGCAAGATTTAACTTGACACAAAGCAAATAAATCTTTCTGTAACCAGTTCCATTTCCTAATAACTCCTCTCTTTGTTTTAGCTTTGTAGATTGCTTCTATTATATATTTTATATAATATATATTACTTTGGGGTTAAACTGCACTTTGGAATTCACATTATTTTGAAGATAATGTGTCACCTTCATTTAAGTTGCTAGGACTGGCATTTCTTTTTCATTGGCTGGAGCAGTTAATTTACTATCATTAAGTATAATCCACCACCTGCTTCTTTTGTTTCTCTCGGGCTATGTACAGGTCTTAAAAGGGACTTCATTTTTTTTTATTCTGTAGTTTAAACTTGTATGAATGTAATCCTAAATTCTTCAATTCTCTGAGGCATTTTGTGAGTGGAAATGTTGGGAATTTTACAGCACCACATCTGTGCATGCATGTTGTGTTTAATATGAGACAAACCCTCCAGTCCATATTGCAATTGATGCAGCAATGCTGAACTTATTTGAAGCACAATGAAATGTAAGTGTATTACCTGTTTCTCTCAAGTGCTAGCTAAATTATTTGTTCACATCAAGGCTTTTTATTCCCACCCTCCCCAGTACTGTATGAAAGTAGAGGCTTTAGTCATGTATGGAGGGAAGTGTGGGGAGAGGGCAGGAGGAATCCAGCATTATGCTAATACTGAATAAATGAGTTCTAAAATACTAGTTTTTTTAACAATTAAATATTTAACACACACTTATTAAAACATATTAAAGGATATCTGAGAGAAACTTAGTCAAGTGTCCTCTGCTATTTTTATACCACTTTAAATAATAGGACTATTTCTACTGCTCTCTAGACATTTATAACCCCACCAAATGCTAATTCATTCATATCTCTGAGAGTTAGAACTTGAAGCCAGAAACATGTTCTGTTCAGTCTGTTACTTCATTTTGGGTTAAGAAAATGCAGTTTTGACAGTAGGGCCATCTGCCGTTAACTTTCCTTCTCATCATAATGCCAGTCCAGTCAAAAGCAATTAAATGTGTTTTTCCATTATAATATGTAGATAATAATGATAAATTACAATTTTAAAGTGAGTCTCAAATTATGCATATGGTACGTATTTCCCTCAGTTACTGATGTAAAAATATTCCTTCAATTGTGAAATATTTCAGCTATTTTATTAACGTGTTAGTTCTGTAATGAGATATCTACAAGGACATTTCCTAGGCACAGAGCCTGACAGTCATTAGAAATCTATTTATATCTCAGCAAGATGTTTTGCCAAGTGGATAGCAGAGCCATAACATTCTGCATTCTGTTGTACAAAATATATTAGCACATCCGACTCCATGTTGTTATATTTTAATGTGTCACAAAAATCAATAAAAGGCACAAATAACCCAAATAAAAGAAGTCACAGAAAGAAAATTCTGGTTTTTGGACACAACATGGGATCATATAGAAGACTTACAGGCTTAATGCATATATGGTTACGCAGGCTTCATGGTCACAAAAACTGATGAATTATAAAAATCAGAAGTCTTTCTGATTTCTCTCAAACTTTCTTGGATTTTTTTCAGGCACTTCCTAAAATTAAACTAGCACAAATAATCAAACATTCAGAAGTGTTAAATGCTGTTAAATCATTTTTAAAAGACGCTCATCTTGCAGTGCTACAATGAGAAAAAAGTGTCTAGCATTAATTTTAAATTTAAAAGTCATCACTCTTTAAATTTTTTGATAAAACTAAAATGAGAAATACAATGAAGTATTCCTAAGTGTTTCTCTTCTTTGTGATTGAGCTTCTTTAGTAATCTTAACTCCCTACAGTGCAGACACTAACCTTCTTATGGCCAAGACTGCATTGATAAATAATAATTTATCATTAATAATAATTCATTATTATTATTATATTTGATAATTTATTATCAAATAATAATTCAACACTAAACATAATTTTTACATGAAGGGTTCTGTTCATTAAGAAAGTCTGAAAGTATAAACAATGCCTGGAAACACCTGAGTCACAGAAGCCTATGAAAAGCAACACCTGGAGGGACAGGGAGAATAAGAATGTATCACAACAATTTTGGCAGGAATAGAAGCAAATCTTAACGCTATTAAATCTGTTGGGATGGTTTCTGCCTGGTGATGGCCTTATTTCTCTCACTTCATTATGACTACATAGCATTCACAAGCCAGAGAGGCAAAAGTTGCTAACAAGAGAAAGTTTTCAATTCTATTGGCTTAAATCCTTACAGCTGAAGACATGAATATTTTTTATTGACATTTAAATAATTCCCTTCAGATACTGCAGTAGGGTAATATTTCAGCAGAGTAGTGATATGCAGGGAAAAATAGTAGTCAATGTATGCTCCACTTAAATGTCAGCGATACTTTGATTTTTAATTGTACTTGAAAACACCCCCCTCTGATCCAGAAATGGATAATGCCAACTAAGCCACAGCAGTTACCTATGTATAGATATAGGCAAAAAACCCCATACAATTCAAAGTGCTGTAACATTTAAACGCATTAGACAAATATTATTTCTCTTTAGCCAAAAGGAAAAGGGACTTTTATATAATTTAATACCTGTAATATACCCAGTTTATCCCTCCACCCACACACATCTTTATTGGCCTACTCATTCTAGTTAGCAGCTGCCAGTATCTTGCCATACATTTTTTCCCCTTAGCAAAACAGGAAAATTGCTCCCCAAAGAACCAATGCCAATCATCAAAATGGCAAAAGGTTTTTTGTGAACAGGAATGATGCTCAGAACTGAGAAAATTATTTCCAAAAAGCTTAGTGTCCAATTAAACTAATGCCTGAAGTTAGTTATAAACTCCCAAGCTAGTTTGTTTTTTCAGGTATCAGATCAGGTTGTCTTAAATGTCCATAATTAATTTTAAAATACAACAAATATTTTAATTTCAGGGCTAGCATTCTATAGTCCTCTGATTAATCAATTCAATGGAAATGATTTTTAAGCAAATTTTATTGAAATAAAATTGTGTTTAACTGAGTTATTCA
The DNA here is from genome assembly GCF_000455745.1 of Alligator sinensis. Taxonomy (NCBI): domain Eukaryota; kingdom Metazoa; phylum Chordata; order Crocodylia; family Alligatoridae; genus Alligator; species Alligator sinensis. The sequence goes on from NW_005842528.1 coordinate 175,837, forward strand.
TTTTCAAACTATGTTTTACTGTTCAGCATAATGTATACTATTTATTCATGCCCTATACATTAACCTACAAATAATACCTAAATGTAGTAAACTTGATTTAACTAACCTCACCAACTGTCAAACAAAACCACTGAAGAGACAGGACACCACGTGAGACAGACTGTTCCAAACTGTCGTCCTGGGATACCAGAAATTATTATTTATGCAGTGACATAAACATGCAGACCAGTTCATGAAGAAATAAAAGACAATGTCTGTGAACCAAGACCTACACCCTATGTTTTAGTTTACAGGTATAAGTTGTCAATTCTATGCACTCACTCTTCAAATTCAGGGATAAAGAAGTCTTAGTGGTAAAAAAAACAAAAAAACAAAAAACACCTTTATAATGTACAAACACTTAAAATCAGAGGAAATGAAAATCTAGGGGACCATAAGGAGCTTCCAAAAACTTGCATCTAAAACCTTTGCCAACACAGTTACAGATATTCTGTACATAAAAACTTAGGGAAGAAAAGGAAAGCAATAAATTTGAGGACCACCCAGGTAGAGGGCATACTTCTGCATGATGCATCCTAAAGCAAGCAGGAAACACAACATTCTCTTTAGTATGTTATCCACACCTTCAACATCTAATCCACCCTACAGAAAATTCAGAATGAAGATGTGCCCCATGAGATACAAATGCTTGTGTTATTTAGAGAGACCCCGCATCAATTAACATCTAAAAAATGTTTAGATGGCCAAACCATGTAATTGAGAGGTTGTTTGGCACCAGTCTCTCAAAATAAACTATACTGGGCACATCTACACTTGATGTTACTTTGTCATGGCAATGTGCTACAGCAACATGGCACTGATGGGCAAAAAGCATGATGCCACAACTATGTTGCCATAGCAATGTGCTCCCTCATTATAGTGCGCCACTACAGCGATGTACCAGGCAAAAATAAATGTGCACAGCTGGCAAAGCGTAGTACACGTTGTTACTGTGCCATCATTTAGTACCTGCTTTTACAAGTGCTAAATGACGGTGCAGCAACAACAGCACCATATGGCCACGTGTAGATGTGCCCACTGTGGGATAAAATGAAATGGAAAGATTGAACCCTCCAAGATTTAACATGGAAGATACCTGTCATCACAATCTATACTAGCATTGATTGCATTTTGTCATTTTTATTATATTATTATTATTATTATATATCTATTAATCTTTTTTCCCCCACAGTAACAGGCCAAATGCCTGATATAATTCTACTGCCAACTGCAATACTTTGAGTCATTGATTGCTAAGAGTGGGTATTTTGTAGGGGGAGGGTTTGGTTGGGGGGCGGGGAGGATAGTAAGGGGTTGTTTTTGTTTGTTTTCTTAGTAAAAGTTGAGACCTAACCCTATTATTATCCCACTTTTGCTCAGCCTTGAAAATCTATTCTAACATAAGCTAATATATTAAACTTAAATGCGTGCAATTTCTATATGCGTGCATGAAAAGAAGCAGCCACACACACAATTGTCTCCAAGTACAGTAATCTCCATCTTCCTGAAACTTCTCATGCTTCACCTATCATTACCAAATAGTGGCTTTACCAGGCTTTGCAAAATAAACCAATCCAAACCAGCAAGGATAATAATATTGCTCATTTATTCATGCGGTAGAAAAATTATGATACATACAAAGATAAAAGTACAACCTGCACCTGCCAAAATTTTTCAGTCAGTCATCGTGAAAAAATGAAGCAACTATATAACCACTGACATACTACCAATTTTGAGCTCTGCACACGTTCATTTCCAAAACTACAAACATTTTTTAGAGTAAATTGAAATTGAAAGAAAGGCATAATGTTAAAAAAGATATGGTCTGACAGGATTTGGAATAAATCCCCAAACATAGCCCTTGGATTAGAGGTGGGTCCAGGATCTGGCAAAAGTGGGGTGCAGGATCAGCCACCTACATTGCAGGGGTTGTTGCACCCCCACTCCCAGACTGCTCCCTTCCCCCCAACCCACCATCACAGGCAGATGGGCTTAGAGGGAGCCTCTGGGGACTTTTTAAATTTCCCAAAGCAGGTAAGTATCCCTGACATCCCGTATGTGCTCAGCAATATGTCCTCTCCCTTTCCATTCCACCTCCTCCTCCTCCTCCAGTCACTGCTGCTTTCCCTGCTGTCCTGGGGGCAGGGAAGCTTTGGAGCTGTTCCTATCCTCTCCAACCAGCCTGCATGGGGGCTCAGCTTAACTGGGAACAGTAGCAGTAGCAAGGGGGAGGAAGGGGCTCTCCCCACTGCTGTTCTGCTCTTTCCTCCAGGAGCAGGTGTGGGAAGCCACTGCTTCTGCCCCAGATGAGCCCCAGCTCCCCCACTCCCCCTGCTTCCCCTCTGCTGCACATCCCAACTGGACCAGGTAGGAGCAGCTCTGAAGATTCCCCAAGCCCCACAGCAATGGAGAAAGTAGCAAAGCAGGTTGGGGACAGAGAAAGTGGAGAGGAGGCAATGCATCTCTGAGTATGGAGGGGAAGGGGAGGATTCTCTTCCACTATTTAGAAGTCCTCAAAGGCTCTGGTAGCACAATCCAGTCTGAAAGAAGAGTACAGTCACATCATTGCACCCCTTCTGGGTCTGCCCCTGCCTTGCATCTATGTATCTGATGCCGTACATTTCTGTCTGATAACTGCCAAGGGACATTTAACAGTGTGGCATCTCATATTGTTAAATCACCAATACCTCAAATACGTTCTAATGAAGAAATAACTTTGTGAATATTCGCTCATCTTGACCTAATGGTTTGGGTAGTTAGCTGTCCTTAGAGAAGATATTTTCCACATTCTTCAATAGCTTTAATTCTGACTTGAAGGGAAAAAAAATACTTCCAACCCCAAAGATCATTAAGTTTTCCTTGCTTGATCAGAGATGAACAAATAAAAATCAGATGCTGTTTCTGAGATGGACTAATAATAGTAAAGCTTATTTTTGTACTTACTTAACTATTCTCATTTCCATGGTATGTAGAAGAGAGAAAAAGCAATCTCTCAAAGAGTACTTTCTAAAGATGTAAGAGTATGAACTTTGTAGATACAAAGCATAATAGGAAGATGCTGAGGTAGTTACAAAAAATTGGTATGAATTTTTCTGAAGAAAACTACATTTCATTCTTGCTTTAAAAGCAAATTCCTACACATCTGAATTTCCCTTGACTACAATCCAAAGCTAAGCTCTATTTTATTTATTCATTTACTCATTTGTTCCATAGATATAAATACATTTCAAAATAAAATTTAGAGTGATAACACAATGCTGTAACGCATACGATACTCTTAATTCCTTTTCAACAGATTTTAGGAATCATAATAATTATAATCATCATAATCAGTATAATATGCAATGTTTCAACACCATAGATTATCTATACCCTGTTCTCACAGATGTCTACTCCTCATTTTCCATATTATAAACATATACACACACACACACACATATATATGTTAACAGTATATTATATACATATATACATGCATACATGCATGGACAAATCTAGGATTTTGAAAAGTGGGGTGCAGATGGTGTGGTGCATTCTTACATATAACACAATACACATTTTCCTCCAGGAAAAAAGAAACAAGAAGCTTTACTAATATGCTAGGGACCAGGGGCTATATTTTTCAGTTTAAAATAAAAAAGCAAATAATTTTATTGGAATGTGCATTAATTTGCTATATCATACATTATGTATTCAAAACACAAATAGGAAAATATTAAAAATTCTTGTTTCTTTAGTCCTATTGTACTTAGAACTAAACGCACATTCATTTCAGAATCATAAAACAGAATCTAGCCTTCTTGAGCATTTTGGCAGTGCGTCCAATGCTTCACTGAAAGTTAGTTCCACACCTAAGTTACTGTTTCTAGTTAGAGTTTAAAAAAAAAGTCAGCAAGGCTGTGAAATAGAGGCTATGTTCCCAGGAGTAACTAATAGACAGCAGACGCCAATAAGGAAGAATAGTTTGATTAGTGGAACATTGCCACTTTTTAAAAAGGAGAAGGTTGTTAACACCTGTGGAATGAAGAGTTTAGCAGGAATCAGGTAGGGTATTGTCGCTGGTAGGTGTTATAGGGTTTTGGCCCCCTCTTGGATGGTGCCTTGCTCCCCAGTGACATCAGGGTGAGATCTGAATTCAGCACCACCAAGATGGTTCGGGTGCTGCTCCTACTCGTCTGCCGCGTCTTTGATGGTTTTTTTCTTTTTCTTGGGAGGCAGTTCCCTTCTCACAGGCATAATGAGCCATGAAGTCAAGTGGCACCCTCTATTGCCTGAGCAGAAATGCTGCTGCACCTGTAAGGCATTTGGTTTTAAACTTTGGGTAGAGCTGGAATCAAAGAGTGAGGAGGAAGGTAAGGGAGTGCAACTGCATATCTCAGGACCAATCGCAGAAACCTCATACATTTTATATTAATGAGCAACAGGAAAGCTTTATAACAAGAATAATCAGGACATGAAACAAAATCAGCATTTAAGATAAAACTTGATAACTTTATAGATTCATAGATGTTAAGGTCGGAAGGGACCTCAATAGATCGAGTCCGACCCCCTGCATAGGCAGGAA
>NW_005842528.1:180449-182006 GCF_000455745.1 Alligator sinensis
GATGAACCCAGCTAGATGCCTATCTAACCTCCTCTTGAAGACCCCCAGGGTAGGGGAGAGCACCACCTCCCTTGGGAGCCCATTCCAGACCTTGGCCACTCGAACTGCGAAGAAGTTCTTCCTAACGTCTAGTCTAAATCTGCTCTCTGCTAGCTTGTGGCCATTATTTCTTGTTATTCTTATTTCTTGTTATTATTATTTCTTCACCCAGGGGCGCCTTGGTGAATAAATACTCACCAATTCCCTTCTGTGCCCCCGTGATGAACTTATAGGCAGCCACAAGGTCGCCTCTCAACCTTCTCTTGCGGAGGCTAAAAAGGTCCAGGTTCTCTAGTCTCTCCTCGTAGGGCTTGGCCTGCAAGCCCTTAACCATATGAGTGGCCCTTCTCTGGACCCTCTCCAGGTTATCCACATCTCTCTTGAAGTGTGGTGCCCAAAACTGCACGCAGTATTCCAACTGTGGTCTGACCAGCGCCCAACATTGTGGAAATATCCCCTCCTTGGTTCTGTTCATCATGCATCTGCTGATGCACGATAAAGTGCCATTAGCTTTTCTGATGGCTTCGTCACACTGCCGACTCATGTTCATCTTGGAGTCTACTAGGACTCCAAGATCCCTTTCTGCTTCCGTGCCAACAAGCAGGTCATTTCCTAGGCAGTAGGTATGCTGGACATTTTTCCTCCCTAGGTGCAGCACTTTGCACTTCTCCTTGTTGAATTGCATTCTGTTGTTTTCTGCCCATTTGTCCAACCTGTCCAGGTCTGCTTGTAGCTGTTCCCTAACCTCCGGCATGTCCACTTCTCCCCACAGTTTTGTGTCATCTGCAAACTTGGACAGAGTACACTTCACTCCCTTGTCCAAGTCGCTGATGAAGACATTGAAGAGTATCGGTCCAAGGTCCGAGCCCTGCGGGACCCCACTGCCCACACCCTTCCAGGTCGAAACCGACCCTTCCAGGTCGAAACCAATACTATTAGTAATAGGATTATATATCATAGTTGCCTGTGGGCCATGTCTAGCCTAATTTTGAGAGGTCCATTCCAGTCTTAAGTCTTACATGCCTAAATCTATTAGCATTCATCAATTATATATAATGTAATAAACATACTATTCTGACAGACAAATTGATATCTTTCAAATGAACACCTTTATCAAAGATAGCAGTCAGACAGAAAATACTATATCCATGGAACTACTGAAATATTAGAATTAATTGTTTGTGGAAGGTTGGCTAAACAAGGCTCTGAAGTACATAAAGGTGAAAGCCAAGTGGTTTAAACTGAAAAGAGGATGCAGAGAGCAAATGTATCTAATGCTGAAAGCTTAATTATTTATTTCCTGTCTCTCTGAAAAGCATTGTTAGGGCAAAATGCAATCTAGCAATTTAAATCCCAGAATAAAAGTTTGGGGATTTTGGCACAGAACATATATACAACATAAGAGATTTGAGTTGATGATCTTTTGATTTTCTATTTTTTTGAGCACCGGGCCAGCCCCACCCCTTAATCCCAGCCCCACATCCTCCCTCTGGCCAGCTATGAGCTGCAGCCTGGCCA
>NW_005842528.1:182016-182367 GCF_000455745.1 Alligator sinensis
AGAGGTCTGGATCTGTCCCCCTGCAGCAACCCCAGCCCCATGGCATGCCATTGCTTGGCTGGGGGGACTGCATGGGGAAGGAGTCTGGAGGTCTCTGTCCCTGCAGCAGCCCTGGCCCCATGGCATGCTGCTGCCTGGCCTAGGCGGTGGAAGGGGAAGGGGTTGGGGGTCTCTGTCCCTGCAGCAGCCCTGGCCCCATTGCACACTGCTGCCTGGCCTAGGGGACTGTAGGAGAAGAGGTCTGGGGTCTCTCCCCCACAGCTACTGCTGATTGTCACCAGCTGGCAGGGGTGAGGTGGTGCAGGGCTGTGGAGAGGAGCCATTTCAGCAACCTACTGGGAGGCAAGCAGG
>NW_005842528.1:182398-184870 GCF_000455745.1 Alligator sinensis
AGGAATGCTCCCAGTGACCTGTGCAGGAAGACTCAAATCCCCCCCTCCTCCCCCACTGAACAGCTAACATCTGTTCAGTTGTGTCCCGCTAACTTATAGCACTTTAAGTGAAGCACAATAGATGCTTCCACCAGGTGCTTTTTGAACGTCTTTACTTAGCCGCAATGTTTGAGCACCTCACCCATCAATTTTTCCTTGCATCACCACTGAAAAGTATAAGTATTCATTTTGTTGTTTATACATTGGAAATAATCAATCCAAGAGAGTAACCCTGAAAACAACAACAACAAAAATCAAGCATACTTTGAAACAGTAATTCCTGTCTTGGTTCTGCAGACAACCTGAAACAAGCTCCTATAAACACCCATTTGCCCCAGTCACAGCCCTGTAAACACGTGCTTAATTTAAGGTCATATCTGAAGAATTCTTCCCCAAGGATGAACCTGATACTGGAATAAGATGGATTTTTAATTCCACTAAGCCATATTGCTACCAGACATGTTAAACTTCATTGAGTCTTGTGAGGTCTTAATAAAGTTTTAGCAAAAAAATAAGGACTACAGTCAGTTTTGTTGTACAGCAAAACATGAATTTCCACAACCTTTTTTCCAGCACTCGCCAAGATGGCTTCTTTTGCACACTTCTTCAGATTTGCATGAATGCAGATTTTCATGTGGTGCTGCCATTAAAAATAAGAAGTCACCAATCAAGCACCGGGGAGTTAGTTACTTTTATGCCAAAAATCACAACACTGATAAAACTGATGCATCTCTCCATCCATCTCACTAAGACATTAATGTTGGTGAAGAAAAACAAAAAGTTACTAAATTGAAAGTGAAGTATGTTTGGTCCAAACAGATGTTTCTGTGTATCTAACTACATACAAAGAAAGATTAGAAAAAAATCATGTAATTTATTTCCAGAATAGGGAGTTATTCTCAAAAGACTGTAGACTATAAAGAAAAGCTGATTTCTTTTAATGGCATCAGTATTGCCATAACACTTAAAAGTTTGGGGAAAAAATCACCTAAAAACAATTGAAAGTTGGGCCTAAATCACATGGAAGTTAATTAAAAGATTCCCATTGAGAGTTTAATTGGCTTGGTCTGAAGTTCTTTTGTCAATGAATATTTTTTAAATTACCTTTCATATTTTACAAGAGCATTCCTTGACTGCTTGGATAAAGGGCATATTGCAGTTAACTAGTGACCTTTGAAGCAAGCTAGCAAAAAGAAAAGAAAAAGAAAAAGAAAAAGAAAAAGAAAAAGAAAAGAAAAAAGAGACTATGTGAAGCATTCAGCCTAACCACTGCAAGTTCTTTAATATTGTGAACTGATATTATTTCCACGTGTATGATACTGTTTCAAAAGCAATATTAAACAGAAAATATTTGGCACCAAAAAGCTTTAATGGAACAAGGAACAGGGATCTCTCTTTGTTTCTTATATATATACAGCTTACAAAATATAATGAAATAAAATGAAAATCAAGAGTAAAGAAGGTAACAGAAGACAGTTTTGACATTTCCACAAGCCCAGATTTTGCAGTATTTGCTTACCCAATATTTCCACTGATATCATTCAAAGTTTTTTATTTTTCTTTTAATAAATGTATGTTTTTTAACACAAAAAGCAGACAAAATTGGGGCCATAAACACTTGCTGGATTTGAGGCAGCAAATGAAAAATCCTGGCCTTACTAAAGCCAATGGCAAGATGAACCCTGATTTCAATGGAGACAGGGTTTCAGCTAGTTTCTCATTCCCTGTTTTTTTACAATGCCTGAGAAACACTACAGTAAGCAACAATTAGCTAGAGATTCTCTATTCCCTACCACTTATGAAGAAGCATCCCTTTCAAGGACAGGCTGGAGCCAGTCAAACAGCCTGAGCCAAATCTGCAGAAGTATTTTATCGCCTACCTCCTTACTGAAATCACTAAGAAGTTAAGCTTCTGGATAGTAATTGGGAACCTAAATAGCTTTGCGGGTCTGCACCCCTGAATGTAATCAGTAAAGCATCCTGTCCCACCCTAAATCTGGACTTTTTAAGCAGTCAGAGGAAACTAACTGGCAAAGTACTCCTAGTGGTCATCCTCTCAGGCTCCCAGAGATTAGCCTAACTAGGCCTATGGATTTCTCTGAACTAGAGAGTTCTGAAGAAAGAAACCTTATCCTTATGAACTTCTGTTAAAACTGGTTTCTCAAGACATTTTAAAAAAATATTGCAGCTATAATCATTTGATTTGGGTTTCCTTTATGAGGCCTGAGAGCAGAGTCTTAGAGCACATCTACACATGCAAACACATATGCTTGCAGCAGCTAAAATAGAAGCAGTGCAAATTTGAGAGGGGGCTTTTGGCCTCAGACTACCAGTGTCTCTATCGTATTTAGAATTCACTTTATTAGTATGTTTCATGAATACATTAATATATGCTTTTCTGCCCCCCACAGGGGCCACAGCCCCCCCTCCACG
>NW_005842528.1:184987-214609 GCF_000455745.1 Alligator sinensis
AAAAGCCTCTACTCACCCCAGGAGTAGGGGCTGTGGAGGCTCCAGGGCCTCCTGGCAGAGCCCCCACAAGCAGCAGAGAGCAGCAGGGCCCGGGCTGGGGCCGCTAGGGCTGTCACCCAGCCCTGCACTGTGCGGACAGGGCCCTAGTGACCTAGACAGCAGCTAGAACTGCTGGTAAGTGCTGGGGGGGGTTATTTGTTTTTCCCCTGGGATGCTGGGGTGGGGGTAGGGCCGAGTGGGGCAGGGATCAGGGGGGCTGAGGGAGTGGGCAGGACCAGCAGGGGTCCCCCCATGATCCCCTCCTCCAGCCCCGCAACCCCTTACTTACTGGCAGTAGAGCCTGGGTACAGCTCCCTGCTGCTGGCACACTGCCTGCCCTGCACGGGTAGGCAGCGTGCTTCAGCACCAGGGTGAGGGGTAACCATAGAGACACTCTGGCAGCCAGAGCGTCCGTATGGAGGATCCAGCCTCCGGTTGCCTCAAGACAGTGCCCTGCCCTGCTTTTTTTCTCTGCAGGGTTTTTTTTGACCCCTGGATATCCAGGGGTCTAATTTTGCCCCCGCGCTGCAAATGTGCAGCACGGGGAACATTTTCTCACTTCTGCATGTGCCTCTTGTAGCATCTCAAAGGGGTTTGAGACACTGCAAAAGGCACGTGCGGGCTCATCTGGATGCACCCTTAAGGGGTTGAAATGCATCCTGCCTCTGACCCTGGCCCCCCGAGTTCCACAGGGAACCAGCTGCACCCAGCACAGAGGAATTCTTCTCCTCACCCCCACCCCTTCTCTCTTGGCAAAAATTGTGTTATCGTCTTTTCAGAGAAGCATCCTATTACAAAAAGAAATTTCTGCTTCTATTACTTGAACCAAAAGGACCTCTATTTTGTCAATAATGCCAAATGAAACATGCATTTCCAAATGCTTTGGGGAATTATGTATTAAGCATATCCTTTATATAAAGGAAATATTCTTCAGGCATTAAAAAAATCCTTCATTAGTGGACATGGAGGGCAAGAAGAGGAGCCTGAGGTAGATGACACTGCAGTGATTACACTTGCAAACATTTTTGATTGAGAAGTACATCTGCTTCTGCAACATCATCATCATCATCATCTGCACACACAAGCGCAGCTTCTCAATTATCAGAAAAACAAAAAGACATCTCAATCAGTTACAATAACCCCCCCCCCCAAAAAAACTCCAATATGATTTAATTTATGCGCATGATACCTAAATACGAACAAAAGAATTGGCCAAGTTCTAACAAGTGCAATATATCCTTTCTGGTATTCCAATATCAGTCACTGAAAATTATTATTGGCCAGGAGCATTTAATCTATTAAGACTGCCACAGCAGTAACATAGCACACATCCTTTGAGCAAGCCTATTCTATTGTGGGCATGTCTACATGTTCATTAATGCTCTTTTGTTAATGCACATTAAATTTAGTAACTCCATTGTAAGGTATTAGAAAAAAGCACATTAGCCTATTTTAATGCACATTAATGCAGGCTTTTTTTGTGACACTTGAATACACATTAGAATAAGCTAATGTGTACTAAAGCACACGTGTAGATGCACCCAGTCAGACTATGTATGTATAAGACAACATGGGGGAGGGGAGCAAGAAAATAATCAATGAAGCACATTACCTAGCAGTCCTTACAAGTGGGCAGAAAAAAATACAGAGGGAATGAATTCGAGTTTGAAGTGGCAGTACTTCAACAAAATTTTCACAAGAGCATTCTGAAAGAAGACAAACATGCTAAGAACATATTACTATACCTTTCTCACATACCAAATGCCTCCCAAATAAGAAACACACCTTGTTTGGAAAGGCAGAATGAATAAAAAAAATATTTTTTCCAAATCATGGCAACAAACAGCAGGAACAGAACTTAACCTTCAGCTCACTCACCCTTCCTTTTTTGCTTAGGCAAAAGCTATAGTTTTAACCTTTTAAAAACTGAACTGCCAGCAGCTCTTGGCTGCTCGGCCAAAAGCTAAAACTGTAGCTGCTATAGGAGACTAGACTTCATGGGCAGATTCAGATTTTTTAAGAGTTAAAAAGTAGTTTGCAGGGCTGTGAAATAGAAGACAGACCAGGAATAGCTAAATTACAAATTCTTCAGGAAAACTGTCAAAGTCTAGCTTGATCAGTAGGACATCAAGACCACTAAAGAAGGTGAGTGGGTCATTAACACCTTCCAACTGAAGAGCAAGTAGCAAGAGTGAAGTAGATTCTAATGAGTCATGAAGTCAATTGACTTCCTCAATAGAAACACCACTCATGAATACCGCATACCCCTGGATGCTGGGGGGCATGGCAATCACCCACAGGTGGCGGCAGTAGCGGGAGCAGGAGCATGGTGGTGGCAAGCAGGGAGCTCCCACAGGCGGCATCTTTTCACAGGGGATACACCACCATGCTCAAGGGGTGCACGTGCACCCGTATGCACCCCCTACACATCAGCAATGACACCACTGCTGCTGTTCTGAACAGGAAGTCACTTTCCACATTTAAGATATCCACCCAGTCTTGGAAGGCTAATTTTGGACGGGAAAGTTCTTGTGGTATGTAAGTGAATATGGTAACTGAAGATTGAAACTGGGAAAGTATTGGCTTGGTTGACAGACAACACCAGTAATATTTAAGCAGCACAGGACACTACAATGAATAAATATTCATATTACTGCAACAGGATTAATTTCTCATGGCCTAAACCTGCTTCTTGATCATTTCATAGAGTTGGGGTTCCTGGGGTAGAGGGGAGGAGAAAGAACTATAAAAGGAGCAAAGAAGTCATTAAAAAATGTGAAAGCTGTTCATAATGTAGCTGCAGTCTTTAGGAAGTAGAAAGAAAAGCCTGGAAAGAATGAAACTATATTACTGAAATTTTTCAGCAAAATAAAATGAGGAAGTGTTATGATATCATTTGAAGGCTTACTAAAAACAAAGCATTTCTTCAAGAAACACTGATAAAAGTGCATAACACTCTACTTAGAGAAGATATCTTCTATTTTCACCTGAAGAAAATACACCCAAGTAGTTCTGCAATCTCTGTATTAACTGAATCAGATGAAGTGCTTTTGTCAGACATTCCTCAGCTTATGACAAAGAAATATCAATTGTCTGGGGACTCTCAAGTGCATCTCCATTCATGGTTTATTCATTCGTGCTTTATTCATAGACAAGGAAAAAAAATACTGCTGACCAATATATGCTCCAGCCCATTAGAGTCAAGCTTTAAAAGTAGCAATGCTAGCGATAATCACATTGAGACATTTGTCTAGATTGTTAAACACATATACACACATGCATGTACACACATGGAACTAGATTTTGGCAAAAGTATGTTGGAGAATGCAGGACCTCTTTGGGTATTTGGTCCAGTAATGCAATCTGGAATTCTTGTTAGCATGCAACTCCTACAACATGGACACAATACTTTTGTAAAACACAGACTCTGACTCCTTGTTCTCATCCGTTTCAGATTCTGCTAATAGCTACAGCCATAGGCGGCAGAAGGCCAGGGCTAAGGGGGCTTATCCCCCACAAACAAAAAGCAGTGGGTGGGGCCACAATGCACCCTGGCCGCAGGCTCCCGGTGGCTGAGCAGGGGTGGGGAGGGGCGTGCATACAGTGGTGAAGGAGGAGGGGGGCGGGGGCAGGAGCCACAGCCCACAGTGGCAGCTCACCCTGCCCCATGTGCAGATCTGGGGAACATGCCTCCCAAGCCCTCCTGGGGGTGCGTACAGAAGAGGACCCCCTACTGGAAAGCTCCATCCTGCACCCTGCCCCAGCTGTGCAGGGCCTGCACCAACCCCACTCCCTCCCTCACCGCAGTGGGGGTGGAGGCAGATAGAGGCCCCAACAGTGAGGGAGGGAGCAGGGCACAGGCAGGAGCAGGGACTGGGGTGAGTGGGGCCTCAGCTGGGTCGGGTGGTGGGACATGTGGAGCCTGGGGGGAGGGGGGGGGGCACGTGCCACCCTGATGTGTGCACAGGGTCAAGGCAGCTGCCACCACATGCTGCATTTTCCTTCCTGCTGCAGCTGCCCTGTGACCCTGCCCTCCTGGCAGCGGGATGCATGTGGCATCATGTGGCTCTCATGGCAGGGGGGGCCCAAGCCCCGTGGGCAGGGGCAGGGGGCTCTCATGGCAGCGGGGCTCAAAGCCCAGTGGCCAGGGCCAGCCGTTGCCACCTCTGCCCCATGCACAGATCAGGGGAGCACGTGCCCCCCAGGCCTCTGCTTGTCCCACCACCCGGTCTGGCCACGGCCACACTCACCCCAGCCCATGCTCCTGCCTATGCCCCCCTCAGGCCCTGCAAATAATTTTTCCTCCCTCCGCTACTGCACACTAAAGAAACCTGTCAATGTTTATGAATATATGTGTTTAAAAAACAAAAAGTTAAGATATAGGAGAACATGGAAAAGTTGAGAAGCTGGAATCAATTTATGAAAATCATGTTAACCAAAGTATGCAAAGATCAGAGTGAAAGTCCTAAATCACACATGGAGTTTTCAGTCACAGATTTTTGATGTAATAGTGCAGATTCAGATTCTGGCAAAAAAAACCATCTAGACAATTATGAGCTATGCTAGCATATCCAATGTTGTATTAACCAAACTGTTTTAAGTTATATTCTACTTGTTGACAGGATGCCTAGTTTTTACTTGGAGTTCTAATACTTTGGGCAAGTCTACAGTATCAAGAGAGGCACACGGCAGTGAAGTAAGCTACATCCATGCTGTTCATGACACATCATAATGCAGCACTGTGCAGTAGGGCTGTGCAAAGCTTCAGTCCCCGATTCGATTCAGCCCAATTCGGTGGCCAAATCTCTGATTCTGAATCAAATCAGAGGACACTTTAATCTCTCCGAATTGATTTGGAACTGTCCAAATCGATTCAGAGAGATTCAGCGATTCGGATGTAGATACAGCTTTAAATGTTTTTTCTACATATCTCTAGGTAACAGGGGCTCTGAACGCTGCACTGCTGGGGCAGATGCAGCATCCCACAGAAGTGCAGGGGGCTCCCCAGCGTGCTCAGCAGCAGACCCAGAAGAGGATAAGAAGCACTCCTAGTCCACTTCCTGTACCACCATGGAGCGCGCAGGGGGGCCTCCCTGAGCCCCTCCTGGCTCAGCGACTGGTGCCTCCTGGGTCTGGGGGGGTACCTGGAGTCCCCCTGTGGCAAATTGCTGAGCCTGGTGGGCATGGGGGCCCCCAGCGCATTCCCTCCCTTTCCCCAACCATTTCTGACTTTTTCTTTCCCTCTTTATTCCCTAAAGATAAATATAAGTGAGCTAAGACATAAGATAAGCTTCAGCATTTTCTTTTGGTAGCAAGTTGTATTTGTTTTGTTTTTTTCTCCTTCTTTATATTGTATAATTATGTTTATATTGATTTTTACTGTTCTATATTACTGTTTTACTGGTACTATACAATTTAGGCCTACATATGTAAGTTAGCATAAGTCATGTCAAGTTTCCATTTTGTTTGTCAAGTCTCCATCCTGTCGCCAGGCCCAGTTGTGTAATCCATGACCCACACCTACCCCACCCAGGTAACTTGGTTCCTGAATGAATGGGCCATTGTGCCAGGCTGCACATGCTCAGTAAGAACACCTGGAGCCCTCTGGGACAGGACTGACAGTGCCTGGCCAGGCCCTCCCCATAGGAGATCAGAGATAGTCTGCCCCATAAAAGGGGTAGTGAAGACTGACTCCTTGGGATGCCCTCTCCATCTGGACCAGCACCATGCCACACCACCTATCCACCCAGAGGCCCTGCCGGTGACCCCTCTCTGGACAACACCTACTGGACAAGCAGCCCTTTCCATCCTGGATAGGTAGCTATCACCCCCCACCCCCCTGTTCAACCAAGGACTTGGACTCTGCTTCTCTTCCCTGCCTGGACTCCAAACCTTCCGCTGAGTCTCTCTCTCCTGCTGCCATTGTGAGCGCTTGTGCATGTGCATGTGTGTGAACCAATAACTTCATGGGGCTGTGTAGTGTGTTGTCTGTTTAATAAAACTGTTATTTGGACCCCTAAGTTGGGTTTTGCTTTACTATGGTTTGGCCCTGCTCCAATCTCTGCTCCTTGCCCTTCTAACTTCTGTCTCATTTCTCCCTCTCCTGCTTCTGGCTCACTGCCACCTCCAACACCTGTCCTGAGATCCTCTGCCTCCAAACCCCCTGTTTCTTTGCCACTATCTTATCCCCACTGCCTTTTCCTTTTCCCCTGAGCAACCAGGTTTCTGCCTCAGTTTCTTTCCTGGCTGTCTCCTCCTTGCCACCACTTATCTGCTGCCCCCACTCCCCAATATCACAGCTGTCTGCCTCAGTTTCCAGCCCCAGTCTACCTTAAGTAAACCCAAGACTCAGTTCCTCAACCAGCTTCTCTGTACTCCACCGGTTCTAATTCCAGTTCTGGCAACTTTCACTCCCTACACTTTCTCTCTCTCACCTGAACCTTCCCCCAGGTACCCCAAGCACACACATACACACTGTATCATCCAAGTTAGGAACTTACCTGTGTGTATGTGAAGGTGGGTTGTATGTGTGTGAACTGGTGAGTGTGTGTGTATATATGTCATTGTGTGCATGATATACAAATCAGTGATCTGTGTCTAGCTTTTGGGGTGTATAGTGTATATGCTTGAATTGGTGATAGGTATGCATGTGCCTCTGTGTGTGTGTGTGTGTGTGTGTGTGTGTGTGCACGCAATCATGTCACACCTTCCTGTCTAACAGCGCAATATTGAGATCCTGAGAGTTGGCCTGACCCCACAGGGCAACACCTGCACCTAGGAAGTCACAGAGCTTGTGGGGCAAGAAATATAGTGAAGCAGGCCTAGGAGGTTCCTTCCCTCTCCGTGCCCTGAGCAAAGAACAGAAATGTAGGGAACCCCAATTTGTGCTCCACACTGCAGCTGGGGTGGGAATTTACTGCCCCACATATCCTGCATTTTGCTCAGTGCTGGGAGAGGGAAGGAATCCCTGTCTGTGCTTTCTGTTGGGAAGGAGTTTTCCCCATGCCTGGCTATGTACTCTGGGGTTAATTCCCCACACACACTCTGCCCAGCATGGGGAGAGAGAATCCCTGCATGGGCGGGCTTCCTCTCACTTTGCTCAGGGTTGTGGAAGGGGTACAGGGTTGAGGAGAAAGGAAATCCCCCCATTACCAAGAGCTGTGTTCACAGGCCAGACTGCTCTTCCAGATAGGTGGCCAGTAAGGTGGGAGAGGGAGCAAAGCACCCTGGGATGTCAGAAAATCCAAAGACCTATAACAACCCAGATGTGCAACATGCCAAGTGTTCAAATTAAAGCTTGATAGAAACCAGCTACAAAAATGTTCTACATTTTTCAAGGAACTTCTTTGTAGGTGGTTGCCCATTTTAACCATACAATAATTACTTGTACCTTTAGCTTGTCTACCTTCATTGTGCAATTAACCAGTTAATTGCATAATAAGTATAATGTATATCAGTGGCTTCAGTATCCAGCTCCATCTCTAATATAGGTATAATATTTGTCATTAAACAGAAAAGAATTTATAACTTATTTATTTCATAAGCATACCAAGCAGTAATTCCTATGTGCTAACTGAATTTTACATAATACATCTCTCAGTCTTGAAAAAAGTTAATATAATTTAGCTTTAATAAGCAAAACCAGAAACTTCTCTCTCTCTTCCCCTCCCCTCTACCTTTAGAATATCCATGCAAGTTATCGCACTTCATCTTCCTTCACAAAGAGTCCCAGAGAGCACCTCTGGTTACCATTACACACACACAACAGAGTGACAAACTACCAATTATAGGAAACTTAAGCCATAAGAACAGAAGTATAATTTCCAATAGGCCTGTATTTATTGTAGAGGTGTATTGAGAGTGTTCTACTCTCCAAGGGACAGGTAGGAGCCTGCAGCTAACTCAGTCTAGGTGTAATCAAGGCCAGACAATGTAGCTGGAGTAGAATTGGGACTAAAAGCCATGTGAGATGCTGCGAGTTGCAGTAGCATACTGACGGAGAAGTGCAGGGACACAAAAAGCATCAGCTGCACTGCTGGCATTGGGGCTGCCGCACCAGCAACAGCACAGTCACTGATGCTGCTTCATGCAAAGCCACTACCAGAGACATAACTGGCAGGGCTGTGCGAAACAGCAGTCTTCTGCTTTGACATCCGTTTCGACGGAACAGTGTTTTGTTCTGAGTTTTGTTTGATTTCAAATACAGTTACATTTCATTTCATCAAAACGATTTTACTGTTTCTATGTTTCAAATGGGCTGGGAAAGGGAACTCAGCCCAGCTGAGTTCCCCTCCCTAGAGTTGCGATAGGGCTTCAAGTGGCAGGGAACTTGAAGTGACTGGGCTTCAAGTGGCTGCACTGGGTTTCAAGCAGCTGGGAACCCAGCCTGGTGCAGGCAGGTGCAGAGCAGCACTGAGGCTGTGCTCCACCCACCTGCACCGGGCTTCAAGTGGCTGGGAACCCAGCCCAGTGCAGGAGCACACAGAGACATGTTTCTCTAGGATTCAAGGAGACCAGCCTGACTGGCATCGCTGCCTTTGGTGTACACACTCTAAAGCTGACAGCACAAAACCTAGGTCCAGGGCTAGACGCAGGCATGGGCAAACTGGGCAGCTGCCCAGGGCCTGGACAGAAAGGGGGGCTGAAAAAGTGTGAAAATAATTATTATCATCATCATCATCATCTCTGGTGAAGTGGGGCCCTGATACTAAAAGTTTGCCCAGGGCTGCCAGGAGTCTAAGTATGGTGCTGCCTAAATACAAAGGTAATAGCTTTTAGCAGCTACTGTTAAGCCTGCTTCTTCAACAAGACATTCTTAAGGAAGAAACATTCATTTTGACTTTCCTTGACTGAAGCCTTAACACTGCATTTTTAAAATGTACTTGTTTTACACAATTTATACAAATTCAAGACATTTGCCGTACTTGCATGCAGATGGAAAAAAAGAAATAAAGTAATTTATACTTCTCAGAGAGCTTGCCTGTCCAGCCTGACAGCAATGTTCCCTTAGCACCTGGCTTTAAATAGGAAACTAACACCTGCCTATCTCCAAAGCACACCATATGCTTTTTAATTATAATTCCCTGCCCTGGACTAATGATTATCCTGTGTAAAGCTGAATCAAGTTTCAAGATATTAATAAAAACTAAATGGTATTTCAGTGAAGGCTTAAGAATTGGACAAACTAAAAGAGAAATGTACAAAAATTGGTTATGCTAAAGAATAATGTGATGAGTCCAAAATCAAATGATAAATGCTATATTTATATCTAGAGGAAATTCGCATAGGCAGCATAATCCACTGAAAAGGATGCCAGACTGGGAGTCAAAAGTCTGGGTTCTCTTCACAGCTCTGATCCTGCCTGACATGCTATGTAACCTATTGTAATTCATTCTCCCAATTTTTTTCTCATAGTCAAGAAGGTCCTCTTGTCAGCTATTGTACAGTTAGTTTCATGAGCATTGTAGGTCCACGTTCCCTGTGGGATATCTGTCTTTTCACCTAGGATTTACTGTTGAATATCCAAAATATTTCTACCAAGTAGTTTTTCATATGACTGAGATGAAGCTGAAGGCTTCTTAGTCTTCATGGCTCCTCGGGGAGCATATTACTTTCCCATGTACAGTATGCTGATTAAGTTAAATCTGTTCTCCTTCATGATTTATTTAGCTTCAATTTATGTGTCGTTTTTAACAGGTTAGGCAGGCCCCTACTTCATTAAATTTACAATCTCATATTAGATACTTTAGGTTAGGTTACAAGGTTATGAGTGATTTGTTAAGGGTCAGTGGTAGTCTTAACTGCAAAGTTTGTGTTGGCCTTTTAATAACAGCAAAGAGCAATTATGAGCCTGGTGGGAGAAGCTAAATCCTAATGGTTTTCCAGCATTACTCAGACCTTATCTAGTCTAACTGTTGTGTGGACATGCATATTGGTACTTTAAAATAAATGCCTAGTTCAAATGTTTGCTCTACTGTAAAAATCCAACACCTACTTATCAGAGTCTCTCATCCAGTTTCCAGACTTCAGTTGTAAAAAGACATTTAAGGTGGTCATAACTGTCCCAGATTTTGACTATGATCAAAACTGGAGTGGCATCACCCTTTACACACACAATCCTCCCAAACTGCATTGCTGCTCCTCTGCCACTAGGTGGCCAGGGAGTGCACACAGCCTGATAGACTTCTCCCTGGAATGAACAGCAATTAAGTTACATGAGCGGCAATTAACTGACAGAAGCACACAGCAATATCCCAGGGAACAAGTGTTAGCACATTTTGTCTGGCACACTTCATAGGCACTTAAAGAGGGACAATGGGCGTGAACATCTGTAGGAGCCCAAGGGAAAAGGCTTTCTCTTGGGAAAGCTTTAATGTCTGTTTACTTCCTTACTATGTAAATCTACCTTGCTCATGACCGACTCAAACGTGATCAGTAGGCAGAAAGTAACCTTCCTAATCACGAAACCATCTAACCAGCAGGATATGTACTAAAAAAATATACAAGTGAAAGTCTACATCCACCTTAAAATGATAAATTCCATTCCTGTTGATGCACACTTGGATTGAAATTCAGGCACAGATGTCCAGACACCATCTGCAAGTTAATCCAAACAAACCCAAGGTAATGTTAATGAGATTTTGATTATGTTTCAGTTATGCTGAAGGGATTTATAATATAGTCTGACATGCATTTGCCCACTGTGGTCTTTTGTGACTGATGCATTCCATTGCATTTGCAAAATCATTCCATGACGCTTTACTAGTTGGATTTATGGTTTACTTTAGCAGTCCTTTAGGAAGTGTTAATAACCCTTTTCTACAGAACTGTATGCAACAGAAGGCTACAAAATTAAGGCATACCTTTAAACTTTATCTCTAGCATGGGGGTTAAACGCTCATAAACCCACTAATTATCAATTTGACAAAACTAAAACTTAAGATAACACAGTACTTTGCCAACAATACCCAGCACATGCTAAGTATCAAGGTCCTATACAGCTTCTGAAGCATCACCTTTTCTGTCACAGCAATTCATCTTCCTAAAAAATGTCCTACACGATAACCTGCCTAAAATGGCTTATTTTCTCTTTGGGAAGGATGGCAACATGAGGCAGTGTCAAGTTCAGACAATGCTCTCCCCTACTAAATCCTAAGGAATAGAGAAGAAAAACTTATTTTGAAGGCAGTGACTATGATCCCCATTTGAAAATACATACTACTTTACAGGCTTGTGAATTAAAATATGGAGTGTGCTTTTCACTCAACAAACTGAGGTATGAAAAAGATTCATTGATATATCCAAAATGGCAAAGCATGGCAGAGTTAAAATAGCTATGGTACTTCCACTCATTGGAAATCTAAATCACCTGGGAACTGTGTGGAAAATGATGATTATTTCATGAAAGGATTTTGCAATTTTGAGATTCAGCTTTATTTCAGACTGAAAACACTGTCCCATACTTAAAAACAGTAAAAAAAAAAAAAATTGTGTCTAATCAATCAATCACAACATTTCTTTCAATTTTGACCTTTCCTATTTTATATTATAATTAAATATTAGGAAGAAATACTACACCCTGCCTGCGGTGCTTCTGTTATGAGTAACGGATCAACATGAATATCAAAGAGGTACTGAACACTGATTTGTCAATCTTTCGGCATGACAAGCAACATGAAATTTGTTAATATCTTTTATTTGGGACAATACCAAACACTACTTCAGGAGGTCTGCCACATGATAAGTGTGACTGTCTTTCATGAGTAGCGACCTACCTAAATCACAGTAAAAGTTCACAGTACAGTAGCGCCTTTAATCTTGCTCTTCTTGCCATGTGCCTGACCCCCACGCCCAGCCATTGAGTGGCCAAGCAGCAAAAACCATGGCATTAGTTGCCTCTTTGCCACTCAGTTGGGGGAGGGGGGTGGGAGGGAGAGAAGGGGGCACACAGCAAAGAGAGTCCAATTAAAGGCACCAGTACGCCACAAATTTCCATCCAGATGCGAGCTTGGGCTAGCTATTCCACTTGCTCAAGAGAATAAGATATATTGACAAAGTGAAACAATACGAACCCAATAAGGAGAGGTGACAGCATGGTGTAGGGGTGGTGGAACCCTGTGACCAAGGCCAGGATACGCATGTTCCAGTACCACCCTATCGGATGGTTAACCCCTCCCATTCTTGTTATTTCCTTTACAACAAAGCATAATGGGTGAGTGAGGAGGAAGATATAGGACAAGACTGGAAAAGAAGAGTGCCTGATAGGGATGTCTGCTTACAGTGGAATTGTTCACACTAGTGGATTAATACATTGTTCAGGAAAGAGACAGGGGGAAATTGAGGTGGTTCTGCTCTATACATAAAATAAATATACTTTTGGGGTGTAGTACAAAGCTGGAGGCCGACCTGTTGAAAGTTTCTGGGTCAAGGTCAGAGGGGAGAACAGAAAGAGTGACATCATGGTGGGTATCTACTGTAGACCACCAAACCAGGAGGAAGATGTAGAGGAGGCAGCTTTCTTTAAACAACTATACCACGTTTCCAAATTGCAGGACCTGGTCTTCATGGGAAACTTCAATTACCATGATATCTGCTGGGAGGGTAACAACAGTGCATAGCCAATCCAGCAAGTTCCTGGATTGTGTAAGAGATAACTTTTTAGTACAGGCAGTGGAGAGGCCAGCTATGCAGGAAGCTCTTCTCAACTTGTTCCTCACAAACTGGGGAAATTGGTTGAGAATGGGAATGTGGAAATCAATGCAGGTGATGGTACCATGAAGTGATATAGTTCAAAATCCTGAAGGGTGGAAAAAAGGAGAGCAGCAGAATAAAGATAACTGACATTAAAAAAGAAAACCTTAAACTCAGCTGGTGGGCAGGATTCCTTGGGAGGCAAGTCTGCGGGGAAAAGTTGTCCAAGAGACCTGGCTGTACTTTAAGGAGGCTGAATTAAGGGTGCAAGAGCAAGCCACCTCTATGCAATGGAAACAAATGGGAAGTACAGCAGAAGCAGCTGACTAAACAGCAAACTCTTCAGTGACTTGAAACTCAGAAAGGAATCCTACAAAAACAGGGGGACACTTGGCCATATTACTAGGAAAAGGCATACAAGTATTTGCAAGGGCAAGCTGTGAGAAAAATCAGGCAGGCCAAGGCATGATTTAAGATACAATGGGCACATCTACATGTGTAATTAATGTGACTGAATCCCAACATCACCATTTACATGTTCATTTAAGTGCAGTAATTTACTGCGCTCCCAGGATACCACTTGCATGTGACAGGACTATCTGGAACAGCAACAAATTAGTCTACTGAGCACTAATTTCTGCACACGTGTAGATGGTGATGCCTTACTGTGCAGCAAATTAATCTGTTGTGCAGTAAAGCATCTCGTGTAAATGCACCCAATATGTAAGGGATGTACCTCACCTACAAGTACATTAGAAATAAGAAGAAGATAAGAAAACTGCAGGGCCCTTACTGAATGCAGAAGGCAATCCAGTAAGAGATGATGCAGAGAAGGCTGAAGTATTCAATACCATTTTTATTTCAGTCTTCAAGAATAGTTAGCTACCAGACAACAAGTGCAGAGAGCCAGGATAGAGGAGAAGATAGGCAGCCTAGAGCAGTGAAAGAACAGGTTGGATAAGCTCGATGTTTTCAAGTCAGCAGCACCAGACAGGATGCATCTTAGAGTACTGAAGGAATTAACTAAGGTATTGTATTTACATGCATATCACATTCACCTTTCCCCCAAAAGATCATCCCCCCAAAACTGGAGTGTGCGTCTTAAGTGGGGAAGGTGATATTTTTTCCACTGGAACAGAAACAGTGGAAATGGGCAGCCATGACACCAAAGCATCTGTTTGCTTCAAGATGGATGCCAATTCTCTGTGACCCTGCAAGTACAACCAGCAGAATCCAGTGTAACCCTCTCATAAGTGCCATTGACCAAGCACTGTCACTTGTGCCTGAAGCAGCTAGTGAACAGCTGCATGCAGTCTCTATGGTAACAGAGGCTGCTTGCAGAAGTTAAAAAAAAAGAAAGATACCCACACTTTACTAGAAGAAGCAGCGCATTACTTTGACCTGGCTCTACAGCATCGGTATACATCGGGTGCTTCAGAGGGGCTTTTTGGCTAATTTGAGTCAGATAAGCGCACCAAAAAGCCTCACTAAAACACCCATTCTATACAGATGTTGAGCAAGCCAGGTTCAACTAACATGTTGCCTCTTCTGGGCACATGCTGGGTTCAATGTTCTAGATGACTAGAACACAAAAGTTTAGAAAAAAAGTAATTTCAAAAAGAAGAAAGAAAGAAAACACAAACAAAAACAATCAAACAATTCAGTAAAAACAAATGCAATTCTTGAACAATAGCATGTACAAATCATGACTGGGGGAAAATTAGGTTGCTATTTGCTAGGCTGCAGTACTGCATAACAGGACCTGGACCATAAGGTCAATATAAGCCAACAGCATTTTGAGCCCCACACTTCAAAATAAATGTGGACAGATGGGAAAAGTGCAGCAAAGAGCAACAAAAATGATTAGGGGCCTGGGAAACATGAGTTACTAGGACAAGCTGCAAGAACTGGGATTATTTACTCTAGAAAAGAAGAGACTATGGAGGGATTTGAAAACAATCTTCAAATATCTGAAGGGTGGTTACAAAAGGGGACAGAGAGAGATTTTGTGGCCACAGAGGACAGGACAAGGAACAATCCCCTTAAACTTCAGCAAGAGAAATTTAAGTTGGCCAATCAAGAAGAACCTTCTCACTATGAGACTAGTTAAGCATTGCAATAGGCTACCCAAAGAGGTTGTGGAATTTCTATCTGTGGAAGTTTTCAAGAACAGGTTAAATGAACACTCAACTGGGATGTTTCAGATAGGCATGATCCTGCCTTGGGCAGGTGGCTTATACTAGCTGGCAAGTCCCTGAGGTACCCTCCAGCCCTACTTTTCTATGATTCTATTTGTTAAGGATGTTATTTATTAAGATTAAAGTCATGAGGCCCCAAATAGAAGGGGGAAAATAAGAAAAAGATTACAGGCTTTACTTAAAAATATGACAGCTTATTTTAAATAGAATGTAGGAAACATGCTCTTTGGTAAGTTTTTGTTATCGAATTTCTCTTTCATGCAATTACTTTTGGGAAGACAGTCAAAAAAAAAAGAATGTGCCTTAACTAACACTCCCCAAAAGCATATTCAGAGATAGCCATATATGGGGTGGAGAAAGAAGTGACCATTTTTGCCCCAATCTGACCAGAGAAAGAAACTTATTATACCTGTGACCAAACACAAGTACATGGCTGCAGGCCACTTAAAAAAATGCCGATCAGGTAAAAAATCTGACCTCTCATTGCATGAGGTATCAGATAACGATGTCTCAGAATGTAGCATCTTTTGTAACTTGTGTCTGCTGAACTCCCAGCCTGTCACTGTTTTTAGCATGGAAGGGGGGAAAAGGAGTGGAGGGAGTTCAGTCTGGGGGGTTCAGCCCTCCCCCCTGGTGGGGGGTTGGAACAGGGATAGTGGAGTCTTCCTGAGATGGAGGGGCTCCAATTCACCGATCCCATCCTTCAGCACTGCCTGAGGAGCCCAAGAACGAGATCCCTCCACTGCCTTTCCTCCCTCCCATTCTGAAAACAGAGAGCACTGACAGAGAGCTGTGGCCATTGCTATGGGAACCTGGCTGGAGGGTCCCAACCTCAGCTAGTCTCTCCTCCCCCTGGAACCAACAGCGAACTTCTGTTTGGTCTAGGGTATAGGTTGTAGTTGTGTTGGTCTAAGGACATAGGCAGACAAGGTTCTTTGGGCAAATCTGGTATCTTTTATTAGACCAATTCAAATAGTTGGGAAAAAATTCTTCTTTGCAAGCTTTCAGGCACAAACACCCTAACGTAACACTTTGCAAAAATGGTTCTGAATTACAGCTAGAAGCTGCACTGCTGTCTGCACCCCTGATGGATGGCATGAGTGTAGGGGTAGTTGCAAAGCAAAGATCCCATTTTTACAGTGGCTATATTAACCCAGAGTGACTTTGAAATAGATCATCTTTAATCAATAAGTAAAGGAGAAATGTGTTTTCTAGTAAGTGTCAGCTCTAAAAATCAAACTGTAAATCCAAAATGTAAAGTGTTCTTTCTTGTTTACATGCAGACTCTGAACCAAATAATTTGTAGGCAAACCCCCCCCACTAACCTGTGCAATGTGAGCAAATCTCAGTCATCAGGAGAGGAATCCTAGAGGTCTTCATCTGTTTGACCTTCTGATGATTATCAGAAGGGAAGACTAAGAAGCATCAGTGCTTTCCACTGCTGTCTCTTCCTGTGCTCCTGAGCACCCGTGCCTTCCATACCCATGGAAATCTCTGTCCTATAATCTTTCCTTGCAATCAGATTACAGTTTGAGATCTTTCTCTGAAATAAATTATTAAAGAACTAATTTTTAAATGAAAACTTGAAGTCCCTTGAAGTCATTTCATATGACTAAGCTCTGAGTTCACAAAATTAAAAAAAATAAGTAGCTCACAAAATTAAACTGTAATCAATTATTCTTATTCTGAATAGTAAATCAGATGTCGAGTAAGCTAATTTACCTACTGGTTTCTATTGTTCCTATTTAAAAACAGCAAAATGTATTTATTTTTCTTTCAAATTATAATCCTCCATCTTGAAGATATCATGATGCAGAAAGCCCTTTTCTAAATGTTCCTTTGAATTCTGTAAAAAAAACCAAACAAACCAAAAAACTCTGCCCCAATCTAGGTTTCACCACTATGACAGATTTGTGGAAGGAAAGGAACATGGTTCTTATAATAGAAATCTAGTTGTAGTCTTAACTATGAATAGCTGCCATTACTCTTTACAGCCAAGCATCCTATACTTGCAAAGGCACAGAGTACAAACATCCTAGGGAGTAAAAACAAGACAACCTAGTGTGCTACATGTTCAAAAAATGAAAAAGGAACCTATAAAATGTAAGACAGCTTGGGGGGAAAAATTGATCAATATTAAACTAGTATCAATATATATATAGAATTCTCCTCAACTAGAGAACAGGAAGAATTCAGAACTTTTCACTCGTAATCCCTTCATTATACGCTCGCCTAGTTATAACACTACAGAGCACTTCATAGCCCAGCAATCGTTTCTCCATAGCGAAACATATGGAGTTTTTAAAATCTCCATATAAATTTTGCTGAATTAATAAGAGGTAGATAATACATGGCTATACCAACCCCATACTACAAACAGTCATGCCCTGGCTTTTCATCCCTGCTCAGTAGATATCCAATCCCAGGAACAAGGCACTGTAGCCACCTTAGAGTAGCCTTATATTATGTAACAAGGAATACCAAAGAAAGAGCTCAAAAGCAGTGCTGGAGCATGCACTCAGGGCTCCTCTAAGCTAGTTACACTACCCTCATTTCCAGCACTTGGCACATACCAAATGGGAACAAGTGGAAACAATCTCCATAGCTCCCAAATCACAAGCATCTCTTCACCTTGCCATGTACAGCTCTTCATAGAAAATGTTATCAGTGGTAATATGTATTGGGTATGTCTTTCCTGCAGTTGGTAATAACTAGGAGAAAACTCTATCAGAAAACCAGGAGGTCTAATTTTGGCCTCTAATGTGGTCTAATTTTGAATTGCATGCTGTTGGCTTGGCTATTATCATTCACCATTAGATATTATCATTCACAATGATAATAGCCAAGCCAATAGCATAACATTCAAAACTAAACCACCTTATTGCCTTAAATTTTAAAGAAGCAGACTTCAGTGAGATTTGTAGTTCCCCAGCTCCTCCAACACATAGTATTCTATATGAAATAATGAGGCCTAAGAACTGTGCTGAGCCAGTGAATCCATCTTTAAAACTGGGTATATTATGCACAGCTGGAGTTAAGCAGACTCATTAGCTAGGCAACAAATGAATTGGGAGTTCGGTTGGAAACTGAACCCCAAAATAAAAATACTGCCAGTTGCAGCTTGTAAATGAGGACTCCAGTGCTAACTTAAGAAAAAAACAAAAATAAGAATGAATTAAAGTCCTGATTCTCAAAAATTAGACACTAAAGTGCATTTTTAAAAGCTTGATGTATTTCAATTTCACAATAAAGCAGCAAACAACTCCTTTTGGAAAGCCTGAACAGGAAATACAAAACTAGAGACTGTCTGCTGGAGACAAGCACCCAAGAAGATGGAAACTGCCAATTTGGATAAAGCTTGTATCATCTCAGCTCCATTTGTTCCCTATATTGCCCTGCCTAGGTTGTCAGAAGTGAGCCTCAGATCTGGGACCTCTGGATCTTAAAACATATGCCTCTACCACAGTGGCTCTCAAGCTTTTTAGAGTCTGGGCATCCCTCCCCTACTTTGAATTTGGTGGCACTCCAGGTGAGAAACACTGTTCTCTTGCCTCAACTTATCCCTAGATTCTACGGCTAAGCACAGAAAGTCAAAAAGCCCAAGGCAGAATTGATTCTTGCGGGTTTCTCCAAGCTGAAAAGATTGGATTGTGAGCAAATGTAAGCCAGGTTCGCCTTTGTTCCTGCATACCCCACAGCCTGGCAGCAAAGCCCAGCTGAGCAGGGCCAACCCTGATTGCCAGTCAAGCACAAGCCCCTAACCCCCTGCTGTCAATGCAGACCCTCCCATGCCTGGAGCCCTAGGCTTCCCAAGGGGAGGCAGGGGTTGTGGGGGGAACACAGAGCCCCCTGCCCTGGACACACCCTCAAGATGGGGTCTGTACAAGGGGGGGTGCCCACAACAGGGGCTTTTCTCTCTGCAGTCTGGCTTTCCTTTTTGCAACAGTGCTGGGTGATCACCCCAGCCCCTCTCTCAGCTGCAGGGGAGGGGGGATGCAGAGGCAGGGGGTGGAACAGAGTCCCCCTGCTCCAGCTACAGCCTCATCTGGGGTCTCCAAAGGGGGGTGGGGGAGGAAACCCTGTAACAGGGCCTTTTCCCCCCTGCAGCCTGGTTTTCTTCACTCCCCCTCCCATGGCTGAGAGGCCACGTTTGGCACAGGGGTGGGGCTAGGGTGATCACCCAGCCAGGCTGCAGGGAGAAAAGCCAGGCTGTAGGGGAAAGTCCCCAGCTGTACAGACTCCAGTTGGAGGGCTGTGGCTGGTATAGGAGTTGGCTCCGCCCACCCCCCCCTGCAACCCGTGTCCCCTGCAGCTGCGAGGTGGAGTGCAGTACAGGGGTGAGGCTGGAGCCATCACCCAGCCTGCTGTGAGGAAGAAAGATGGAGTGTTGGGGGGGCCCCTCCATCATGGGGTCCCTGCACCATGTAGACCCCAGGTGGGGGCAGTAGAGCACAGCAGGGGCTCTATTCCCATTCTCAGCAGTCCCCATGCCTCCCCACCAGCTAAACTGGGGAGCAGGGGCTCTGCTGCCTTAGCTCTGTGACTGCCCAAGGGCAGGGCTGGCTGGGTTTTGCTGGAGCAGGCAGTGAGCAGAGGCTAGCCTACCTGCCCTGCAAGAGTGGGGTTGGCAGGGGTGATGCAAAACATCCTTGGATGCTGTGGGACTTGATCCTTCCCAATCTAGTTATGCACAAGGCATGTCAGCACTTTTCCTAGCCACCAGGAGAAAGGAACAGACCATACCGAGTGAGAGCACTGTTACGTGTAAGCGTTTGATACAATCTTCTGCCTGTAATAAGTTTCTGTAAAACTTTCTCAGAACATCTATGAACCCTATTTTACTCTCTCTCTCTTTTTTTTTTTTTTTTAAATTCCAAAGAATATGAATCTGCAATTATATGACAAAACATTACATTGGAACACAAAATGGAAAATATGGAATTCAAAAGGTAAAAGGGATACTTCATTTTTAATGTTCTCTTCCTGTCCCTGAAGCCCAAAAGTTAGGTAAAAGCAACAGTTCACTCCCAATTTCTTTACTTTTGTCACTTTGGGACACAGTATTCATATTATTTCACCATAAGTGCTGTATTTATATGTTTTCCATAACAGTTATTTGACAAAGTCAAATATAATTTATAGTATATTGGAAAAAAGGAAAATATTAAAAAACAAAAAAACTACATTATACGGAATACTGTCGATTCTCAGGAAGCATCTTTCTTCCTGCTATGTTGTCTTTTATTAAAATCTAATACTAATACTTGGTTAATGTGACAGCCGTGAGTATACAAACCAGATTATGAAGGAAATAAGCTTTTATTACTTTTCCAAAGATACATAGATATCATTCTGTTACTTTTAACTTGATAAAATAAATTACCAATTTTGAAAAAAAAAAAAGTTGTCAAAGAATAAATTTTATTTTTATCTGAAAAACATTTTTAAATTATTCAAATAATTTGCAGATTTTAGCTAGACTGTGAGATAAGACAAATATACAACACCTCTCTGGGACAGGAAGCTATCTATAGTTCTCTAGGTTGTCAGGATAAAAACCCTATATGAGAATTCAAATAAAACATTTGCATGTAATGTTTCATTCTTAGGATGTGTTTATAAAACTGGTAAAATATATCCATATAGATGCACATTAATACTGGGTATTAGAATTTAGATTAGTCAAACGCCAAAAAATATGCATAAAAGCATTACTCCTGCTGGAATTCTCCAGGAGTTATGACTTCAAAAGCAACAGTTGCAGAATTCCAGCTGGAGTACAGCTTCTTAAAAAGCCATTAGACCTCAAAGAATGATTCATTCATTCTTTAGTACACATTAATGCTAAAGATTTTGGATGCCATTAGCAAAGTTAAACATTAAATTTTTTCTAACTCATTAAACAGATGTTCCAAGTTTATGTCAATATTTGTGAGTTTGTACTAATATGCAATTCAGACATTTCACAAAAAAAAAAAAAAAAAAAACCCCAAAAAACACCACAACTTATAAAAGAACATTTGTGCTATACTAGGACATGGGCTTAAGCGTGACAGTAAATTCAAAATTACCTTGGAGTTTGAGGAAGACTGAAGTCAGTTGAACACTGACCTCAGTTCCTTTGATAACACAAGAGAGGCCTAAGCTTTCCTGAGAAAGTAAAAGATAGACACTAAGGCTAGCAACAGATGGTCAAAAAGCCAGAGCCTGAAATGATTCAGTCTTTGCAGGTCAGTCTAACCTGCCTAGGTTGAACTCATTTGTAACCACACAGACATTCCTTGTGGACTGAGAAAAGGCAGACACATGCCTGCAGTTGTTCAGGCCAGGCGCCAGGAGGCGCTAGAGTGCATCCTGAGCTGCAGGGAAGCTGTGCAGTGGGGAGGGGGGGCATGGCCAGCCCAGGCACTAGTTTTGGCTGAACTGGCCAGAGAGGGGTTTAATTCCCCCCTCCCTGTCCCACTGGCAGTGACACAAGCCGGGTCTGCCGGACATGCCCCCCTCACTGCTGCAGCGGCAGCCCAGCAGGGCTCCCAAGGCAGGGGGGACAGGGAGGCGGGTCATTCCCACTGCCCACTGGATGCCAGAGGGAAGGGGAGTAACCCCCATCCCTGTCCCCAACCTAAGGGGACGTGCTGGCCAGTGTCTGGCCATGCCCCCATGGCAGGGAGTGCAAGCCCTTGCCCGGTGGGATTCCCCACTATGCAGTGGGTGGGCGGAGCTGAGGCAGACTGCACACAGCAACACCGCGGCTCAGAGGGGGGCAGAGCCCCCCAATCCCCACCCCCCAGCACACCGCCACAGTCTGCAGTAGCTTTCCTCGCCCTGCAACGCAGCCCCCAGCAGGAAGGGCTCTCACTCAGGGAAACCATGATAGGGGCTGCTTCCTATAGTCTCTCCTCCCTCACTGCTCCAGTGGCCAAGTGGAGGGTGGGGCCAGATGTTGGCTGGTGGGGCCAATTAGACAGGGAACAGGGAGTGGGGTTATTCCCCCCCTCTGCCCCCGGGGCCCCACAGCAGGATCTTCCCTCCCCAGCCACTGCTACTTGCTCTGTGCCCAGGGCAAGTGATGGAATAAGCCCTCTCCTGCCTGCTCCCTCTGGCATCCAGTGGATAGGGCTTATTCTGCCACTAGTCCCAGGCACAGAGTGAACAGTGGCAGACAGACCCCACTGTGATGCCCTGGGGGCAAAGAGCAGAATAACCCTGCTCCCTGTCCCCCACCTAAGGGGCCCTGACAGCTGGTGTCTGGTCCTGCCCCTGCCTGGCCACAGATGTGGCAAGTGGGAGCAACCATGACAGGGGCAGCAGCCCCTGTCATGGTTTCCCGGAGCATGAGCCCCTTCCTGGCAAGGGCCACACTGCAGGGCAAGGAAAGCTGCTGCAGACTGTGGTGACAGCAATGGTGGGGGCCTTGAAGGGCTCTGCCCTCCCTGCCCCAAGCCCCAGTGCTGTCGTGCACAGTCCACCACAGCTCTGCCCACCCAGCAGCAGGGCACCCCCACCAGGATGGGGCTCAAGCTCCCTGACACTATGACAGAGGCTGCTGGCCCTATCAAGGGCCCTGCCCCCTTGCTGCTGCAGCAGCCTGGTGGGGGCAGTTAGATGCAGGCCAGCAGGCCCTTTAGGCAGGGGGTAGGGACAGGGGTTATCCCCCCTCCCTCCAGCGTCTGGCAGAGGAGGTTTATTCTGCCACTTGCCCCAAGCAGGGAGTGAGCGGCAGTGGCAGTGGTTAAGTCTGATACTACATTCAACCAGGTTTATCTCCAAACAGATTCAGCCATTTTGAAACTGGTTGACGTGCACTGTTGAATGTCTATTCTGTTACAGGTTTAAACCAGTTTGTGATTACTTAAACTGGTTTATGTGAAATGTCTGTCCCTAGCCAATGGCTGTGAACAAATGTAACACTTGAAGTATTTCAAATGGCTTTGAAAGCATACACACCCTTTGACTCTCTAAAAATGGCTGAAGCATTCCAGAAGTGACCCTCTAGGAATGAAGTACTATTTATAAGCACTTCCCCGTTACATGTGTATGCATGCGAAGGGAACCCTGGATCCTCCAGCACCTCACAGAGCTCATCTCTCCCCCCATAAGGGTAGGTGTGAGAAAGTGGGGCACTATGTCAGAGTGTGTGGTCCTGCACACTCTGGATCTGGTCTCCGAGAGTGTTTCTCTGCCAGAACTGGGAAGCCTTACACTCCTTGACCCACCCTGGGGTACTGGGATACCTGCTTTCCAGCACCCAGTCCCCATGTACTTCTCCATGTCTGATCTCTTGGTTATGGTGCAGAAGTGTCAAGTGTCCCAGTTACAGCACGGGGACACAGGATCTTCTTTCTCCAGCTGGGGGGTGCTCTGACCACTGCAAGTAGGCATGGCCATTTAAAGTCCTCAACTGGGGGTGGGGAATGAGGGGTTCACATAACAGAAAGCTGTACATCTGTCCACAACTGAAATGCTCTTTATTCTTTTTTTCTTTAATGCTGTGCTTTGAAGAGCTTCAAGAAATGTAATATGTTCCAACCCTAACACCACTTCAAAGGCAGTTTGCAAGTCAAGTAAGATGAGCTGGTGATAGAGGTTGATAGAAAGCTATCAATAAATAGTGCATTTGGGGAACCTATTCTTCCACTGAACACTGTGAAAGAAATAAGAAAGTACTGGTTTGTAGGTGACTGAGGAATGATAACTTCTGGGGGGGGGGAAAAAAAACCCAGAAAAGCACACACACATTTTTCCAGACCTGTACATCTCTTTCTGATCTCTACTGAACCAAGAATCAAACAGGTTAACATAGGAGGAAAAGCTTTGCAGCCTGAAGGCATATAATATTCTACCTGATCTTTGGAAAGCACCATCATTTCTTCAGACATACAAAAATTAATTTGTTTTATTCTCTTCTCTGATCTTAGTCCTTGTTCTCCTTTGATACCCTGATCAAATTATTTCCTCTAGTTCTGCTTTTATTAGTTCCTCTTGTTTATTCTCCAGATGCTGCTAATGTCTATCCCCTACTGGTAATACTGTTGCTAATGGCATTCATATAATGGCAGATCACTAGAGGCCATGGAGGCTCACAAGAAGTTGGAGCAATGAAAATCATCTCAAGTCAGGAAGAAAGTTGTTAAAACCAGGAGATGGCTATGAACCCCATGAATACACAGATGGGTGGGTTCTGCCATAGGATAAGGCTTGATGAATTTCAAGTATCTTATTTTGCACAGGGTTCTACAAAAGCTAAACACTACTCTGGGGAGGAATTACCCATAAGTTTAGGTTAATGAATCACAGAACAGGTCTTAAGGAAGAATTGGATTGAGTCATCTGCTCCTTAGAGACCTCTTAATATGAATCTTTGTCCTTAAGGAAACTCCACTTTTTATGGATGAAACTGGCAATGTACTGTGTGTATTAGGAGGTGCATTCATCTGATTTTCTTCCAGCAGAAATGCTGGAAACATTACAAAGTAAAGAGCCTCAATACGACTCACTTACTAATGTTATGAGCTTTTGGCACAAAATGTCTTAAAAGCAGATTACGTTTGTCTTACTGCTTATTAAATAGAGTCAGTTTTTAAAGTGGTACGGTTTATATTTCCTTCTACATTGCATAATAATTTAATTTGTAAACAATTAAGTGGTTTATTTTAGTATGGTTCTTCTGAATTAAAAAAACCACCAAACTAAAAAGGTAGTAATATTTATTAGGTCTAGGAAAGGTTCAATGGGTTATAGTAATTTAAAAAATGCCATTATACATAATTAAGCAACTTCATTAAATATAATTGTAGATTTCCTCACAGTGTTTTGGTTCAGCATGTGTAGTATATGCAAATGATTATACAGTAGATGATGGGGAATTTCAAACTCAGATTCTAATATACATATTACTAAGGATGTCCCAGAATGCTCTTAAAATTAGAATTTTGTGTATCTTCATGAATAAAGAGTTCTTTCTCCCAGATCTATTTGCACACACGCATATAGACACATCTCTGCTCACTATCTACGCCGTTTCCAGTTAGAAATTAATAAATACGTTTTTGAAAGCCAGCTAATACACAGTGGCTGAATAACCAGTGTGATATCCAGACATAAAATGGGACACAGCCTAAGCAGAGCTACTGAGCTCCTTCATAGTCTAGTTCAGCAGGGTCAAAGTACAGTGCAAAGGATAGCATGTATGTGCCACATCTTTCCAGGCACCAATTCCTCATTATTTTGCCCACTTACCCTTCCCCTAGTAAGGTAAAGAACATCTAATTGCTATGGGTCTCTGTAGCTGGTCCAAGGCCATCTGTCCAGTGTCTGAGGTCCCCTAAAGGTTGGACCAGCCTGCTCAAGCTTCCCTAGTCTTTATTCTGCTTCCAATCTCCCACCTGCCACAACTTGATCTTATTTTAGAACTTTTAAGTTGGGAGGCTGCCAGCAGAAAAAAGGGGTAGCCTCCTTCTAGGTGCCTCTGCATGGTGTGTGGTCCTCTGGGCTTCACCACACTGACTTTTATGAGAGAAGCCACCCCTTCTACAGTCTCCCAATTTGAGCCTTAAAAGCAATAATCATGACCTCCTGCTGCCCCCATACTCACACCCATGTCTCGCACGTGTTATCAGATATCGTTCTCCTGAGGCACTTTGCCTCAATACACAGACCTGGTCTGTTCCAGCCTCCAAACACTTGTCAGGGTTTTTGGCCTTCCCAGCTTCACCCCCTTTTTTTTAGATGGGCTCTCTCAACCTAGACCTGCTGCACCTCAGTTTGGTGTATGAGCTCCAGCCCACTCTGATTTGGGGTCCTTGACCCCAGTTTCACTCCGCAGGCTGTGGCCCTGGTTTTCCCATCCTCTGGCTGTCTCCAGCTTATGCCCTGCTCTGCTAGGACCCTACGCCTTGTTGTGCCTCACCAGTACCCCACCATGGCCTCTGCACACTCCCCTACAGCCACTCCCAGAACTCCAACAAAAATGTAGGCTGTTGCCTTACTTAACTTCCCCCTTCCTGGAGTACAATATAGTAAAGGAAACCAAAGAGAAAAAGAAATGCTAATACTTCAACAGCAGTCCTCTCTCGCAGAGAGTTCCCAAGCATCACGAGAGGGGTTGGGTCCTCACAGGATCACAGCATTTGAGCCTCTGAGGTTTCTGAAGCCTGCAACTCCCACGTCCCCGCATGGCCCAAGAGCACCTTCTCAGCCCACTGGCTGGGACATCTTGCTTTCTTCCCCCCATCCCCATCTGACTTCCGGAAGGGCCTTAAATGTCCGAGGGCCAAGAACCCTTTCAGCCAGCCAATTGCCTGCCTCATCTCACCCTCCATAGAAGTGACTCATCTCTTAATTAATGGGCAGCCTCCAGGCTGGCCACTCCATTTTCTTAAAGGGGTAGAACCTGGCTCACTGACATGGCTCCCTCCTCTCCAAACCCATGGCTCCAGCCCCTGTTGCTCCCTCTCTCTTCCCCCTTTGGTTGCATAACAGGGCTAGGGGCCCATGTTAGTCTCAGACCAGAGCCATCAGCTAGAAAGGTCATAATGCAGTGTTACTCAAATAGTTGATGGAACCTTCATCTGTTTTCTGAAAAATCAGATTTAACTTTGCAAGAGGGGGAGTTATGTTATGAAACTGTTTAAAAACTGTCCAAAAATGTTATGATTGCAGCAGGAAGACAATTTACCACAAAGTAATTGGTACATTTTCCTAGCGCATTATGTTTCTCAAAACATGTTATTGTGGGTGGAGATTAGCTTCCCTTCTCCTCAAGAAGAAAATGACTTGTCTCCTATAGTGACTAGAACTGTCATTCCAAGAACTGAGAAATGTTAACAGCCTCTGGAGGTGTTTTCTACTATCATCTCAAAAATAAGTAAAATAGTATCAAATAAAGGATCCAGTGACCCCATATAAAAGAAAGGTTATTAAAAGGGTGAAATATACCATGATTTAAATATGGATATACTAGGTCTGTAGTTCACACTACCAATGACAATTTAATATTACAAAGGAATAAAAACATACTTTAAAAATATTGCAATTAGCATAGACTGTAAATATTATATTCATTTTGCTAATGAAAGCACAGAAAAAGTGTGTTTTACCAAGGGAACAGTTCAGCGGACTAGAGAACACGAACTCCAAGTTGAGCAAAAGCACACCACCACTCAAAGATGATGGTGAAACTAAATGAAAAGAATGGCTCCTTTCTATATTAAAAACCTATGAAGTCTTTCTCCATTAGTGAAAAAAAAAGTTATGTATTTATATTTTCTCTTTCCCAGACTCATAGGAAAAAATACTAGCTCCCTTTACATTTTTATTCATGATTTCTAATAACCAGAATCCAGGAGTTGGAGCTGCACTGATCTTAGAAAAATCTTCTAAGAAATATCAGTAAATATAGGGTTCCAACTTCCCTTCCGTAGAAGCTTCACCATGCTGAAAAGGATAGTAAGCTACACAAATAAAGTCCTAAATCATTAACCATAGCGAATAGGAGGCCAAAGTATCCCACACATTATGTACAGAAGTCTGAAACCATTATTTCTCAGTCCAGGAAAGCAGCTTCATTTTTTAATCACACTTGCATTCTTCATTAGCTCTTTAAACAGTAAGAGAAGTGCAGAAGAAGTGAGAAACAAGTCTTTTTGCTTGGTTCATGGAGTCTGATTAAAAGTAAAGCTAGGGCTTATATTTACTGCAATTGGTAATAAGACACCTTAAGTCTTTAAGTAGCTTTCCCAACTTCCATGGTACACAAACAGCTTTAAATCCTGGTCAAACTTTCCATTCTTATTTCAAATGAAATTGCTACCCTTAGCTTTATACTAATCTTGGGGAATTTCTACATCTTTATAAACAAGTTTTCTGACTGGTTTAAAAACTGCTCATGACAATTTCCTAATTGGCAAGTGTAGGGGCCAAGGAGGATGAAAATAAAACTATTCTGCCACCAAGTGGAATGAAATAGTCCTTTCATTGCATCTGATGAAGTAAGCCATGGCTCTCAGAAGTTTGTGCATCTCTGATTCAGTTACAGTATTTTATAAAGGTCTACCTCAATATTGCCTTTGCCTGGTTTAAATAGAAAGGCTCCTTTCATAAAACAGAACCAACTCCAATGTACTATAACCTTATTCAAACTCTTGGTTTTAAAACAAAATGAGCAAAAGATCTAATTATTCTCCTTCTCCCCTCCCTCCCCCCTCTGCCATGAGCAAACATTTTGTGGATTAAAGTTCACATACTCACAACAGAAACATGAATATTTCCTCTAAAGAATCTCTCTCTGACAGTTGGAGTCTCTATTCCCCAAGCTTTTATCCGCCAGTAAGTTCTTCCTGGTATTACTTCAGAAGTTGCCACATTCCAGTTTTTATCAATATATTCCCATTTCAGTTCTCTATAAATATTTCCATCCTCCAAGGTTTTGTTTATACATATGTGCACAACACATGCAAAGAGTGATCATTTTGGACTCTTAAATCCTTGAGAAATATACTTAACCTTTCGTTGATTAAATCATCTTTACAGTAAAATCCACTTGTGTACAAAAATGAATTGCAGAATTTTAGAAATAGAAGATTTTGAACATGTACAAATGTTTTCCTTTCTTGAAAAACAAGAGTGAACTATTATTTATGCAGGAAAAAGGTGCTTTATAAAGAAGTTGATTAAACAGCTCAATAGTCTTTTTTTTCCCCCCACTCTTTCCTGCATAGCTCAAGTCAGTGGTGTTCTGTGGAACGCTGGTGCCACAACAGGTCAGAGGTTCTGCAAAGAAACTAGGATTCCTGGTGAAGCAGGCTGGAAGGCAGTGCACTGCCATTGCTGGATAGGGTTGCCTGGCTTCATATCAGCTCCTATGGTCCATGGAGCCATGAGTAAGGGGTTCCATGGCAGAAGAAGTGATAAGAAAGGGTTCTGCGACTGTAGGAAGTTTGAAAACAACTGGGTTAAGTCAATGGCTATTGTATTTAGAACTATACATTATTGCAGGGCTATCTATAGATCTATCTATCTAGAGATCACTAGAGATATCTATATCATATCTAGATATGATACATTTCAGTATCATAGATTTCATAGACATTAGGGCTGGAAGGGACCTCAGAAGATCATTGAGTCCAGCCCCCTGCCCAAAGAGCAGGAAGTCGGCTGGGGTCATAGGATCCCAGCAAGATAAGCATCCAGTTTGCTCTTGAAGGTGTTCAATGTAGGCGCTTGAACCACCTCCGGTGGCAGGCTGTTTCAGACCTCGGGGGCTCGGACAGTAAAGAAATTCTTCCTTATGTCCAGCCTGAAACGGTCTTGTAGTAGTTTATGACCATTCGACCTAGTCGTCATCCCTTGGAGCGCTCTGGTGAACAAACGTTCCCCCAGATACTGGTGCTCACCCCTGATAAACTTATAGGTGGCCATCAGATCACCCCTGAGCCTGTGCTTTTCCAGGCTAAAGAGCCCTAGGGCTCTCAGCCTGTCATCGTAGGGTCTGCCTCCCTGACCTCTGATCATGTGTGTGGCTCTTCTCTGGACTCTCTCAAGCTTCTCCCCACCTTTTTGAATTGTGGAGCCCAAAACTGGACGCAGTACTCCAGCTGCGGCCTCACCAAGGCCGAGTACAAGGGGAGAATGACGTCCCGAGATTTGCTTGAGAAGCATCTATGGATGCAAGCCAGCGTTTTGGTCGCTTTACTAG
>NW_005842528.1:215421-223175 GCF_000455745.1 Alligator sinensis
GCAGGGGTCCAATGTTGCCCCTGCTTTTCCTCCGGCTCCCCACATATCTGAAAAAGGACTTTTTATTGTCCTTGATGCTCAAAGCTAGCTGGAGTTCAGTTGCAGCCTTGGCTTTCCTGGTCTGCTCCCTACAGGACTGGACCAGTGCAGAATAATCCTCCTTGGAGGTGACTCCCATCCTCCATCCTTTGTAGGCCTTTCTTTTTAGCCTCAGGAGGTCTGCTAGGTCCCTGGAGAGACAGGGTGGCTGCTGTACCCTCTTGCTGCCTTTCCTCTGAGATGGAATAGACTTAGCTTGTGCATTGAGGATCGCTCCCTTGAGAAGCAACCACTCTTCTTGAACTCCCCTCTCCCCATGGTCATGATCCCTTAGGGCCTCATGACAAGCCTCCTGAGCTTGTCAAAGTCAGCTTTCCTGAAGTCAAGGACTTGCGTGTTGCTGACTGACTTGCCAGCTTTTCGGCAGATGGCGGATATCATATCTATATATAGATATCTAGAGATCTCTAGATAGGCAGATGGCGGATATCATATCTATATATAGATATCTAGAGATCTCTAGATATCTATATATCTCTATCTATATCTATATATAGATATCTAGAGATCTCTAGATATCTATATATCTCTATCTATATCTATATAGATAGACATCTCTAGATATAGATGGAGATATCTATATAGATATAAGAGTCTAAATGCAATGGCCTCTTGGACTGGAATATTTAACAGGAACTCATTAACGATTATCTCAGCCCTGAACTTCAGAGATTAAAAGGAGAACTATGCACAAAGTAGGACTTCCTGGATGACAGCTAAGATTGAACCTCCTCCCAGAACTCTTTCTGTTATGAGTAAGCAGCACTAAAATTCAAAACTCCCTTGTTAGCAGTCTATCATTTGTCAGATTATTGTGGAAGGCAGGAAGAAAAAGGAAGATTTTCTTTTATTGGACCAACTAAATAGCTGGGGGCAATAGACAAGCTTTAGATACAACATGCCTTTCCTCCAGTCTGGAAAGGCTGTATCTGTTTCTCCACCAGATCAGAGGAAGGGCATTTTGTGCCTGCATCTAACATCACCCCCAACTATTTAATTGACCCAATAAGAGATATCGCCAAACAAATCTTGCTTTTTGTATATTCACTGGATACAAAGAAACACTATAGGGCTTCACCTTGGTGAAGGTGAAAAATGAATGTGAATGTGAGAAAGTAAAGCCTAAGACCTAATCCCATCTTTATGAAGATAAAGGGGAAAGGACAAGTCAGCCTCATGAAAGAAGTACAGAACATCTAATTGAGGATAAGGCTGAAGTTACCAACTTTCCTTGGCCAATACCAGATCTCTATATTGCTGGGCCCCAGCCTCCTAGCTGGACTCTGCGCCACTTGGGGTCCACTCTAGTGGTTACCCTAGGAACAAGCTCCAGAAGCTTTCCATTCCATGGATGAAAAGAAGCTTTGTGAATCAGTGGGCTTACTGATAAGAAAGGGGCATTTTCCAAGTATCCTTCTCTTGTGCAACAGATGAACAGTATCTAAACCTTGCAAAGCTAACAAAACAAAAATGAGTGGAGAGTTTGGGCTGCTAACTGCAGGGTAAACACCACAAAAATATTCTTCCAAGGACTGGCTAAATTAGTAAAATTGTAAGAGCAACCTAAATCATTTGAGCCACAGAACAGAAGTCATTAGAGTTCACTTGTGTTTATCACATAAAGGTTCTGAAAGGACACAAGCCCTGGAGCTTTATGAACCGATAAAAGTCTTTACATATTTTAGGTGCAGCAGTAGGAACTCTTGTGAAAAAATGTTTATATAACAGTATTCTACTGGACTTCCTACCGGAGGAAGCAAAAAAACACCGATTAGGCAAACAGCACACAAAGGGATTTAACAATTATTAGACAAATTATGCGGACTACTTACTCATGCCTGAATACTTCTGTGGGACTCTACACAGGAGTAGAGGTCTAGACTTTATGGGCTGGTTTGCAGGAATGTGGTTATCAGGCACCCAATGCTATTTTTGCACAGCACCTGTACTGTAAAGGAAGCATGTCTTATTCAAGAACTTCAATATCTGTGCTTCCTAAACAAAATGTATCTACGTTTCAATATCATACCTAAGAAACATCAAGGCACGGTAAGTATGAAAGACTTCAGAGAAGAAGAATGATAAAACTATCAGTAATTCTAAAAGGTCAACAAAATTTTGGACTTTTTTCTTCCATCTAGTTTCCCATTAAGAAAACTGGATGATGTAGGGATCAATGTATCAAGTCTATACAGCTATAACTATTTGGCAATACCTATCCCCTGCCTTCAAGCAAGATCAGAATCCTATTCATTGACTGCAAATGTGCAGTATTTTGTGCATGACTAGATTTGATGCTTGCAATTGATGGTGTTTTTATGTACAGTACTGTGCTATGTAAATCAAACAGCCTTTTACTATCTGATAATGGTGTAGCACTAGTTTGATTTAAATTAAGATGGGGGAGATGTAGGAATATGTCAATGTTAAAACTTTCTGGTATTAAACAGCAGGTTGCCTTATGTTTTCAGCATCAGCATTTAAGTTCACTGCAGCTCAACTCAATTCGTATCAGTGGAGATTTATATCAAGCAGTGGGAAGGCAGGTCACCTCCTAGTGCTGTCTTGCAGAATTATCATCATGAACATAAATAATTATAGCAGCAAATGAAAATACAGTTAGGGACATAATTTACATACTATCAAGGTGTACAATATTTACTCTACTGCTAGAAATACCTCCTAGACAATTTTCCCAAAAAACTCGTTTCTGGAGGGGGTGGGAAAGAAAAAAAAAAAAAAAATCAGTCTTGTTAGATTGCTTCTTTTTCTCAGAGTCCAGTATGTATGCAAAACTGGCATATGCATTTCTGCTAGTCAATATCAAGTCACAAACTTCATTTTATCTTTTGAACACCTTTGAGTATAAACTGCACCTTTCTTCACAGGCCACACTAACTCCATTGGAGAGGACTAACAATCCAAAACAATCAAGAAACCATCAATCTGGAGGGGACTTATATTTAAACTGAAACACTCAAGGACAATTGGGTAACTGAGGGGGAAAAAAAAAAAAACCAAGCAGGTAGACTTGATCCAACCAATGGATCCTGTGTGAGACATCTTGAAGACCCTACAAATCTGGGACTATCCTGGCTAAACTAGGAGGTATGACCACCCTACCTAAAAAAAGGCAATGACCAAAACCCAAAGGGCTCTTATAGTGACAAGGAAACTGAGGCATGTTTTTTCTTATTATTTTACAGAGACCTGTGTATATCTTGTGCTTAATCTGCAGATAAAGTTCAACTGATTTAGCAAGGTTGCTACAAACTGTGCCTTTTGCTTTCACTATCACAGAGTATCTTTACACATGTTCCAGGACAGGGGAGAGGGCATTTTAATTAGAGGGGCTCTCAACTTGAGAGCCCCTCTAATTTAAACACCCATAGCATCTCATGTATTCAGTGTCCTGCACTTGAAAATGGCAGAGGGGGCACTTTTAACTAACGATTACTTGAGATAACTAGAGATTAATCAAGTCTGCTCTAACACATTCTAATTAGAACTCATAGGGCATGTGCATAGGTGCCTAATGGGGAAAGCAGTAAGCTAGAAGATCCACAGTTTATTAGAAAATGAAGAAGTGCAAGAGCTACTGAGTGAGCCAACACTACTTTTACAGTCTACATAGAGATTCCAAGTTATTGAAAGCTCTTATGCTTAATAAATACTAAAATCATACAGGTTGTATGAGGAAGACATGCACAAAATGTACTAGAAACTGATGGTCTTTTTTATTATAGAAAATATTTTCAAAGGCACAAAGGACTGTTAGATAGCAGTCTGAAAAGCAATGGGAGTCAAGTGCCTAACTCATGTTCCTTAAAAATCTAATGCCAAGAATTACTCACAGCTATTCAGTTACATAGTTTGCTTCAATTATTCATTTGGAAAAACAACAACAACACTGTTCTGGTGAAGGTGAGCTGGGAGTGTGAATATATTTGACAGCTATTACCCCACCAATGTGCAATGGGGAAAAACATCAGATGTACCTCATCTTAACCTACATGCTTCTTTCCCAATGAAATCAGGAGCTTCCACATCCTGCCCCAAATAAATTCTAAACCTTAAGTATGAAGTTTGATACTCACTTTCTTGAGCTTTGATTTTCTAGCTACTCACCCAGCACCACAGAACAAGCCTCTATCTCAACTCAATCCTACAATTTAGTTTTTGCTTGCCTGACCTCTTCCTTCATTTTTTATTTTTTCTGTTTCAAAAACACTCCAAAAGCTTTTATATGCTAGTTGAAGGCAACAAGATCAACTTAAAAGCTAAAATCTTCAATAGCTATTCCTTAACTTCCTGCAGATTCCTGGAACTGGAGTTCATGTAACACTTTTCCACCTTCTACAAGTTCTCAGAAACTGCAGTCATTGTACTCCTCTCAGTCTGTAACAAAAGCAGGCTATGTGCTACCATTTAGCTGGTCATCAGCACTGAATGTTTCTTAAATGGGAGACAAACTCAGTTGTGACAATTTCAGCAGAATGTGACAATTAAAGCAGAGCATGTAGGACCTTTCCATTTTCAGACCATGTTGAATGTGTATGACCATATCCTTCACAAATTAAAACAAGTTTCCAGCAAACTGTACAAAGTTTTTTGTCATACATTTTTATCTAGTGTATCAAAAAACGGTATCCAAGGCAAAAATTGTGACACCAGGCTGTAACATTTCTTTTCCAAACCAGTTTCTGTATTCTGCCCAACATCTTTGAACAAGTTCTCTATTTTTATTACTAACATGCTGGATTTTTTTTTTTTTTTTACTTTTTATTATACAAGGCACAAACTGCAACATTGGGATACTAAAATTCAATACACTGATAGTTTACAATAAACCACACTGAAAAGTTAGAATGAGTCTTCCCTTGCTCAGCTGATGAAGCCCATATACAGGCTATAAATGGATGCCTTTAAAAAGTTGA
Organism: Alligator sinensis; assembly: GCF_000455745.1. NCBI lineage: Eukaryota > Metazoa > Chordata > Crocodylia > Alligatoridae > Alligator > Alligator sinensis. The sequence continues at coordinate 220,458 of NW_005842528.1, forward strand.
TGACCCAAAGCAGCTGCATTGGAAAACTTATTTTCCAACCCAAAATAAATTGGGTGCAAGTTTTTTTAAATGACCAAGATACTCAAAAACCTCCTTGCATTGTGCACCTCCAAAACTTGTTTTTCCGTTTCAGCTTCTTATCTCCTATGGAAGGCTGCAAAACTGAAGCTTTCAAAATAAGGACTAATATTCCTGAGAGAAACCTTGATAGATAAACTCCTGCAAAAGCAGTCACATTTTCTAACAATGAAGTACAAGAATTGTCAACAAGAATATTGCAATATTTAAAAGTAAGTAACAAACAAATGTCTCCCTAATTCCTTCGTTGCTCAGCTACAGACATTCTATATTGATCATATACTTTTACAAGCACAGCCTGATTATTCAAAGGCACAAAAGGTTTCACTGTGGTAAGACAGATTTTCTTTACTGACAAAAAGTCTAAAGATCACAGAGACAGACGCACGCATGAACACACAAAAATCTATTGTTCCACTGCATTCCATTCCTGTTAAATCAACCTGATATACGTGATAAATTAAGTCTGCACTGCAGGTCAGTGAATTTCTATTAACTACTTATCATGGAAGAAAGTAAAACAGCACAGTCAAGAACTCTACACATCAGCCAAAGCAAGCTGTCACTTGGTTTAACTTTTACAATAAAATGTTCCTCAGACCCACACATGAAAGAGAAGAAACACCATTTGGCATTTCAACTTTAGATGCCAGTGTGCATTACAGCAGAGAACCAGCCTGGACTGATTACCCCTCCTGATTTTAAAAGGTCAGGAATCACCAGGGGTTTTTTGGAATAAATTTTTAGCTGATTTATAAGCCAATTGTTTTAAATTGTAAATTTCAAAACTATCATTTACCCAAATCCAAGACAACCCAATTTCAGATGACTCTCCACAATAATTCAAATTTATACATGGAATATTCACAAATTATAAATTTTCCATGTATAGAATCTAATTATTTGTTATTGGAGGGTCACATAAAATCTCTCCCCCTGCCAACTAGTGGGGAAATCAGTGGCAGGGAGCAGGTAGTATGGGGCAAGCAGCCTGACTCCCTCCCCTGCCTTGTCCCCTACTCCCTCCACCATTTGTCCCCCCCTGCCTTCTGTACACCCTGCTGTTGCACTCCCTGGTGCCTCCCCCTGACTATACTTGCCCCATGATGCCTGTGCCCCCCAGCACCAGCCCTGCCCTCACAGTGCTTGTGCCCACTGACACCCCCCACAATCAGTTGTGGTATCAGCTCCATTCTGGCCAGGATGAAAGAGCTGCTGGCACCACTGTGGGGTTGGATCCACAACTGATGGTAAATGGGGCGGGGCACAGAGGCTGTGGTCATACCTTGGGTTGGAGCCAAAGTCAGAGCCACAGCAGTTGTCTGCCCCACTCCCCCTGCCTTGTACTCAAATCCAAGAAAAGGGGGTCCCCACCGCCCCATGCTGAATGCAGAATAAACCTCAGCTTGGATTTAATTCAATATGGTATATAGCATGCTTCACTTCAGTTCTAATTATACACAAAAGTTCAATAATTGGTTTTGAAATAACTCTTGTTTCACACTTATTCTAGATTTGAATTTTAAAAATTGACAGGTGGTATAAGAAACAGAAATAAGCTCTTTCTATGTATTACATTCAAATATATCCTTGTAGTGTTATATTTGGGTGTTCTCCACATCAACTGAACATAATGAATGATTACATTTCATATGAAGAGTGCCATTTTTGCTCTCTTCAAAGTGATACTGATTTAATTTCTCCTTTAAAAGTTGGGTGAGTGGAGAAGTGATACAAGGAGAAAATTTAGCTACAAAAGAATCAGTCAATGTAGCAGAACAGAGGTCTTTTTGTACCTGCTATATAGCCCCATCTGTGTCTGTTTCCCACCTTCCACCCCACAACATGTGAGGAAGGACATTTCATACCTGAAAGCTTTTCTATATTCCTCCAACTATATAGTTGGCCCAAGAAAAGGTATCACCCACAAAAATCCTTGCCCCTCACATTTTTCTTGACCATCACACCTACAACACATTTTGACAATTCATTATAAAGGAAATAATATATTCATCCTTTTTTACTCCCCCTCCCCCCCAAATTAAGGAACTGAGCAAGTTACAAGACTTACATATTCCATGCAACTTCTACTTAAGCTATAATCGTTTTTCATGAGAGCGCTCCCTATTAAAAATCAATAATTTGTACAACAAATGTTACAAAATGTACTGGGAATCAACGGATCAGTGCGGTAAGACTATTTTCCAGGATGTGGGCAGTATCTAGCACATTGTCAATGCTACAGAAATACAAACAAAAACAGTAACGATGCCAACTCTAGAATGCAAGACATTTACTCATAATTCTGTAAACAATTAAACATATTGCTTTATTAAAAAAAGAAAAACTAAATAACAATATGTTACTTCATCTAGACAGCCAGTGGTCTGTTTCTCATTTTATAAAGACTTACATTACAAAACCAATTAACCTAACAGCAATACATATTTGCAACGGAGTACTGTTCTTACCACCTGCTTATACATCTGTGCACAGGCAGCTTCTTGTAAACATATGCAGTTCCTTTAAAAATTAAAATGTATCCTTTTAATTCAATGCCATTAAATCTGACCAGAATCTAATCTTTTGACTTAAAACAGACATTGAAATGAGTCTACTTAAATGCTACAAAAGCAGGAA
>NW_005842528.1:223206-229564 GCF_000455745.1 Alligator sinensis
ATCATTTCATCTGAGATCCTTAGGGCAATCTTAAACTATATACACCAACTATCCATAGACCCTTAAGCTAGAATACCAGCAGCAATCCACAAAACCCTGAAAGCTCTACTGAACTTCAAAGGAATGAAGTTGTCCCTGCTCTCCCCTTTCTACAATATATTCGGTATTTATCCAATACAAGCATAGCAGCAATGCCACAATACTATATGCTCCAGTCTTTTGGCTCTCCTGTAACTCCTCACTTCTTCTGTCTACTACCAGTAAGTAGGAACAAGTAACAAACAATGGTTCCTAGGAAAATTCAACAAGCATGGATCTTACTGCTCTGGTCAAAAACTAAGGAATGCCATGGGAATGGTTCAGTTTTGTGAGATACACCTTCCACTGCCTAGTTCAGAGTATGTCTCACATGGCTCTCAGAGGTGGAGAATGACCTCAGAATCAATCTTAAATATCAGTTTAGATATGCTCTTTGTCCAATGGAACCAACATCTCATTTTCTTCTTTACAGTTTGCAAAGCTCCTTGTAATACTTCTATTAGATAGTGTTTAGAATGCCCACTTTGACTTCATGTTGTAAAACATGAGGGTAGCTTACAAGTATAATGTGAATGACCAATATGGTTAACTTCAAATAGCTGGCCTACATGGCATATCTAATGGATGCTTTAAAAAGAAAACAGTTCATGCTGATAATTCTTCTCCTGACATTCTTCCTTTCCCAGATTATTCCTTGGGCCAACTATGAAATGAAAAAAATGAAAATCCATTTTGATAGTTTAAAGAAAAGCATTCTTACATAGTATGACCTACATTTGATGTTGAAGCTGGAGGTTTGGGGTGTAAGCCAATATTTATTCTAGGAGAAGTTATTTCAGTTTAATGTATCTAACCTAGGAGTAAACATTTAAACCAAAGCAGACTGGGGGGGAAGGAAGGATACCAAGCACATCAGCATTTCCTCCTTCCTCATTCCCAGCTTTTAGTTCTGAAGACAGTATCATTATGGAACTAAGCAACCACTCTTAAGAGATTAAAATAAAAGGAAACATATTAAAGAATTGATGAATACAGGAACAGCTACTAATTCCTACAAGAAGAGAATAAATTAAATAAATTACTTGCGCCAAAGTTATATCAAAATCCACATTGCTGAAATCTTTTTAATGTTGTGGAATCCTTGATACAAATTTGACTTATTTCTTGCTTTGCACAGAGAAGCAATGTGGATGAAGTCCAAAGCCCTTCTTTAAGAAGATGAGTTGTTGTTACAAAGTAAACAGAACACTCCACTTAGAAGATACGGTCCTATCAAATATTAATGTTTTGCTGATTTTATATTCCATTTCAATACTAAATGTGGCCAATAACCATACATTCCCTCTCTTGTATCTGCTAAGCAGGTGTGCAGGTAACTGGTTACCAAGACAACATATTGGCAAGGGATTAGAGCAGACACTTGTATGTATATAACTCTGAATAATGCAAACCCTGTTAAGTGATACATTTTTCATTATCCTAACATCACATGACATTTTATGCCATTTAATTTTTTGCCTGTTGAATATGCTTCTATTAAGAACCCAATTCAAACCCCACAAGTAGGTATAATGATAGTTTTAATAAAACAATAAAAATATCATTTTGTGCATTTCTTCTATGCATTGAATAGGCAGTTATCCAAACATCTGTTCAATTTCCTGTATCTTATATTTAGGAAGAGTAATTGGCAAGGAACGAAATTTATAAAAACAAAAATAGGCAAAAACATACATGAATGTTATCACCTATAGCTACAGTTAAGCTCTTTTGAAGGGAGCTTACACCTACACTCAATTCTATCCTACTTATTCTCATGACAGATTTCAAAGTCGTTCAGCAATTTGTTTGGTTTTGTTTTGTTAGTTTCTGGAAGGCATTTCTAAACCTGTGAAAGTACCATATAAGAGAGTAATAATTTTAAGCAATTATTCTAGTTAGTAAGAATAGGCACAAATGAATAGGCACTGCATATTAAGAAGTCTTCTGTCCTTAGCAGCAATTTAAAAAAGCTGCTACGCAGAACAAAGCTTTATGTATATTAGAATATTCATACCTCAGTGCTAACTTTAATTGTGCACTTTTTACACAGCCTAAACACGGGCTAGTTGAACATTTTTTGACAGCCAGAAGGATAAGAAAACATAATTAGCCACATGTTCAGTGGTAATAGGATACTTGTATGGTATGAAATTGCTGGTCTTCAAGAACACATAAAAGTGGAAGCATGCGCTTAACTTTAACCTATTGAAGCTCAAATTGATAAATTCACAACTTCAAACAGCTTTAACTATCCTATGATTCATCAGCTTCAGATTCATAGTTTCATAGTTTCAGGGTCGGAAGGGACCTAATAGATCTTCTAGCCCGCCCCCCCGCCAGGGCGGGAGAACAACCCAAAAAAAAAAACAAAAAAACCACTCACCCTAAAAACAAAAACGGGACTCAAATGAGTCCAGCCAGGTAAGTATCCAGCCTCTTCTTAAAGATCCCCAGGGTAGGGGCCAGCACCACCTCCCTTGGAAGTTGGTTCCAGCTCCTAGCCGCCCTAACTGTGAAGTAGTTTTTTCGGATGTCCAATCTGTACCTCCTCTCCATCAACTTGTGCCCATTATTCCTTGTTATGCCAGCAGGGGCTAGGGGAAACAGCGTCTCCCCCAAACCCTTCTGGTTCCCCCTAGTGAGTTTATAGACGGTCACCAGGTCCCCCCTCAGCCTTCTCTTGTGGAGGCTGAATAGGTTCAAGTCCCGCAGTCTCTCACTGTAGGGTCTGCCCTGTTGTCCCCGGATCATGCGGGTGGCCCTCCCCTGGACCCTCTCCATGTTGTCCACATCCCTCCTGAAATGGGGCGCACAGAACTGGACACAATACTCCAGCTGCGGCCTGACCAGCGTCGCATAGAGGGGGAGGATCACCTCCCTGGCTCTACTAGAGATGCAATTCTACTTAAATACACTTACATCACATTATCATCAGCTCTCATGTACTAAATGGGAAGGCTGGAAGCTTCCTTATTTTAATGGAAAGTGCTGTCTGTCCTGTCCCTTTTATGAAGGGGAGAGTTGAGAACAGGAGTGTCTCTCTCAACTGTTTCAAGTAAGTGAGTTTTGATGAATGCATTTATTTTTTAAAGAGCAAGGCAGATACTCGTCCATCCTTTAAAACAACAGCTTCCTGACTTACAAGACCTATCTTCTACTGTTTAATAATAAAGAAATATTTTATAGTCATGATGAAAGCCTTAGTGTCATTTCAATAGACTAGACCAGGGGTTGGCAACCCCCTGCACGCCCCCACCCCCGGGTACACATGCCAGCATGTGGCACACAATAGTATTTTGCTTGGCACATGTGCCTCAGGGTGGGTGGTGGGGAAAGGGCTGGGGCTGCACTACTACAACAAGGATTGGGCCACTTGCAGCTCCCTCACCATTTGCCTGGAGGCATGCATGCACCCGTTGCCAGCAACAAGCCAGGCTGGGACTCCACAGACCTTGGTGCAGTAGCATGTAGCTTCCTGGCTGCCTGTCATGGACAGCCCAGGCTCTGGGCAGGCCCCTGCCACCCACCACAGAGCCCAGATTGCTCACAGCAGGTGGTGGGGAGGTTGCAAGCACTGAGGCCTGCAGAGCCCTGGCCCAGCTCATCGCTGGCAGCGGATGCACACGCACCTCTGGCTGGACAGCAGGAAAGGGGCTGAGGCTTCACTGCCACAAGAATTGGGTCCCTCTCGGCTCCCCTGCCATCTGCCCCTGGCACGCCAACTTCTTACAAGTTAATGTTGGGGTGCTTTTGGCACTCTAACCCAAAAGCCTTGCCATCCCCGAGACTAGACTATGGTAAAAGTTTCAAAAATTGCCTGAAAGACTTAAAATAAGCCCCATTTCCAAAAGTAATATCAGACTACATTTCCAGAGAGAGTTATGTACCTAATGGTATTTTCAAAGGTACCAAAGCAAATTAGATGTCAAGCTCCTATTGAAATCATTAGATCTCAGACAAGTAGCTTTAAGTCGCATAGAAAGTCTTAGATCTCAATGAAAGTCAATAGGACTCATGCTCTCAAGCATCCCAGTCATTCTTGAAAATGCAGTAGCTTCTCATGTACAGGTATTTTGCTATTTATGCTTTGCTATTGATGTTTGTGCTGTACCTAAATCTTAGAATTTATTTAAGCATGTGAAACTGTTCACTTGAGAACTTCCACTAAGGTCAATTAAACTATTCACATGATCAAAACTATGCATGTATGTCAGCATTTCAAGGATCAAGTTTTTAAATTTTGCTGCAGATGAAAGTGCCAACCTGTCAACCACTTTATTGGATTGAGTTACAGTTCTCTCCGATTAGTTTTCTCCAAAGAAACAGCCATCTGCTTCATGTTGCAAGTGTTCCTAATATATTTCATTCTAGTTTATACTAAAACTGCAATGATTACCTCATAAAATCAAAGCCAAAATCATGCAAATAGATAAATAGTATAGTCCTACTCCTACAAACAAGCCCATTAAAGTCAATGGAACTCCACAAAGGAGCCATATTACAGAATGCTTAGCAAGATCATGCCCCAAACGTCAACAAATCGGACTTGAAAAGCTTAATTATTCCTTTACACCATATTAGGACCCACCATGTTAAGTTTGAATCAGCAAGAAACTTTGGATTTCTTTTGTTTTGCTTTGTTTTCTTCTTTACATTATTTCATCATGCACAGCACCAATATTCAGTTACCATTCACTTAGCAAAATCTGAACTGGATTATTGCTGATCCCTGCTGCAGTGCCTATTAGGCAGAGGTGTGTTTGTGAGTATGAGAGTGTGTCCTTGCGCTGTGGGGGAAAAGGGAGCGAGCAGGAGCTATTTGTGCCTGATAAATATGGTTATAGAGCCCATGCTTACAGTCCTGCACTTAAGGGGCATTAGAATAGCATGGAAGCCTAGGGATCCAGCTCTTTATGGGGGCAGCCATAAGTGTCCCATCGCAGCAGCCCAGAATTTGGGTTCCTCCCCTTCCCCCAAGAAACAAAACAGTATCAATCTCTGTTCTTTCCAGAAATTTGCCCTCATTAAAGTATCACAATTAGAAAGCACGTTTCAAACAGCAAGCATTTATTAAATCATTCCTAAATGTATAGGATTAACAAATAAATAGAAGTTTCTCAGATAGTAACAACACTGTAAAATTGACCCTCTGTACTCATAACAATAAGTAGGATGGCAGAAGAGAATTTGTTGGAAAAAAAAAAAAAAAAAAAGATTAATATCAGCAAGACTGTAGAATGCCAAACAGTTTTTATTCACCCCCCATCTCTGTTCCCTCTAGCTATTTTAGTGCTGGTATATGACAAGCTTCTCACTTATTGAATTTTTCACTTTATTGCCATTATCTTACTGTCCTTATTCCATGAATAATTATATTGATCTTTTTTAGTCTATTTGCTTAATCTGGAGATTGCAGTTTCACTGTTAGTACTGTTTATGAATTGACCTTTAATTCCTACCCCAAATTTGGTTTGCTTTCTTTTTCCAAAGACAATCAGCAATGAAATTGCTGCATTGAATCATGCTGACACTATTCAATACAAAGTGAAAATCATTTATAAGATCTTAAAAAAAAAAAAAAGATAACTTTAACATTTCTTCCTTTGTAGTCTGAATGACTAATATACATCTGAGAGGGGTGGAGGGGAAGGGGCAACACGAAGGATCATAAGAATAAGATGTGACAGACTTATAACAACTGTCACAGATTCACCTCAAAATTAAGTTGCTTTTGGGGTTCAACATGTGACATGTATGGATACTCTCACAAATTAGATTTATTCTTATGGTCTTCAGCTTCTGTGGACACATCTACACGTGTGTCACGGCGGGGTCCGACAGGATGGCCGTGACCTCCTCGAGGTCCCTCGTTCCGTGTCAAGGCCGGCCCAAGGCACCCTCTTATTCTCGCCCGCCACGTCTTGCTGGTACATATAAGGTTGGGAGGCTGCCTAGGACTCCCTGGGCACGGCTACTCGGGACCTCTGTCCCCGCAGTTCTCCCGGACTCCTGTGGTCTCCCAGTATGATGGGTGCTTCCCAGGCACCCTAGCCTTATGGGCTGTGCATGGCTCCTACCAGCCCCTAATACCACGCCCCAAGCCTCGCTGATGTGCTGGACGTTGTTCTGTCACGATACACGCCCGTTCTCCCGGGCCTCCTCTCCTGTAATCTAGCCCACTCTGGGCTCTCTCTAATACCCAGCTCCTCACTGGAACTCTCATCAAGCCCGCTCTGGGCCTTCTCTAAAAGTGTGGTCCCACTCAGGGACCCTCTAG